>NC_057798.1:63735217-63738634 GCF_018294505.1 Triticum aestivum
ATCTAGAGGGGGCCGGCCCCCTTCCCCCTCCTCCTATAAATAGAGGGGCGAGGGGAGGGCTGCAGTACCACATCCAAGGCGCAGCCCCTCCCCTCCCCAACACCTCTCCTCCTCCGCAAGAGCTTGGCGAAGCCCTGCCGGAGTACTGCCACTACATCACCACCACGTCGTCGTGCTGCTGTTGGAGCCCTCTTCCTCAACCTCTCCCTCCTCCTTTCTGTATCAAGGCGCGGGAGACGTCACCGGGCTACACGTGTGTTGAACGCGGAGGTGTCGTTGTTCGGCGCTAAGATCAGAATCCACCGCGATCTGAATCGCTTCGAGTACGAATCCTTCATCCGCATTCTTGCAACGCTTCCGTCTCGCGGTCTTCAAGGGTATGAAGATGCACTCCCCTCTCTCTCTTTCTAGTTACTCCATAGATTGATCTTGGTGATGCATAGAAATTTTCTAATTTCTGCAACAATCCCCAACAGACGTTGGGTCAAGTGTGATTATGCGCATTTTCGCGAACACCCCCGCATTATATGCGTGGGGGCTGAAGCCAACGACTTCAAACTTTCAGGTTGTATATATACATAAACGGCCGCACAGGAGGCACTACAATACTTTCGGGCAAAAGTATAAACACAGCCTTTATAAATTAAAATAGCATTGTTTTTACAATTGAAAGACTTGTCACTCAAACATGACACTCTTCGAGCATTGAGCCTCTATTAAACAGGCACCTTCTATGACTTGCTCAAAATAGTGCTCGGCCGGGTCCTGGCCTCCCGCCGGACTCTGGGTTGCAATACCGGTGGCCTCCATATCTGCCCAACGTGTCTTAACACGGGCAAGAGCCATCCGCGCACCTTCTATGCACGCCGACTTCTTTATAGCGTCGATACGTGACACAACGCCAAGGAATAGTTGCACTAAGCCAAAATAACTGTCCAGCCTTGGTCCCTTCGGCCAAAGATGATCTATGACAGGTCTCATTGCAAGACCGGACAACCTATGGAGCTCGGCCCAGGCGGCCATCCTTTCATTCAATGGCAATGGATGCGTCGGACCACTGAACTGCGACCAGAACAGCCTTTCCACCTCATGATCTTTCTGATCCTTGAATAACTTGGTCGCATCAGCGGTACTTTTCGCCAGGTCCGCATACGCGTCCTTTGCACTCCATAGCTGATCCAAAGGAGCATACTTTGGATCTCCGAACTTCATCCGCACCAAATAGGAACTCCCAGCCGTGATATTTCCGGCTTGTCGAAGCTCCTCCCGCACAGCTCTGACTTCAGAGCGTGTTTCATTGGTTGCATCCAAGGCCTTCTTCGGTTCAGCCGCTTTCGCTTGGTTCTCCTTTTGAAGGAGTTCATATCGGCTGGCGGCATCTTTCAGCTCCCCAGCCATCTCGGCTATTTTATCCTCGCCCCGGTGATGAGCGGCCCGTTCGGCTCTCAACTCCTCGGCCTCCTTCAGGGCAGCCGCATTGCTTATCCTCGCTTGTTCCTTGGCTAGGGCAAGTTCCACCCTCATGGCCTCCACGGCAACAGCTCCATCTGCAGCCACAGCACAATATATTAGCACCACACTCCTCTTAATATTTACTAACAATGAGAAAACGAACACATACCCTATGACTCGTCAAGTCGCTTGTTCACAAGCGCGATGTCGGCATCCGCCACATCAAGCTATTGCCTTAGTTTGGCGAATTCAGCAGTCCAGTCAACAGCCGGACCCTTAGCCATCTGCACATAATACAGTGCGATCACTACTTGGGAATGTGATCCTCCGTTTACCGCCTAGGGCTGGCAACCAGAGTCTCAGGAGCAACTATCTATACGGAGCACACCTAGCGTGTGCAGTACAACCAGAAAATTACGAATTCTGTTGCGTACCTCAAAGCCTTTGAGCAGGCTCGTAAAAGCTTCATTTAACCCGCTTTTGGCGGACGAAATCTTCTCAACCACCGCACCCATTAAAGTACGGTGATCCTTTGAGAGAGCAGCTCGCTCCAGAAGTCCCATCAGTATGTCCGGCTGAGCGCTGGACAGTTCCGGACTCTTCCTATTACCCTCCTTGGGAGCCGGACACTCCGGGATTTGGGTCGCCGAAGCATTGACTTCTGGCCTTGAAGGATCAGGAATCCTCCGTGATGACACCTCGGGGTCGCCCGCCCCATGGGGCGGGGAGGCAGGTGGAGTTTCACACTCCATCATCTCCGGAAGAAGATCCCCCGAAGACGAACTCTGCTGAGAAGGGCTACTGGCCGAAATGCAAGAGATAGATCCTGGTTATTGCTCCTGGAGGAAAAGGCAGTATATATCTATTAAAATACTTTTAGTTAACTTACAGCTCAGTAGAGGGCTGGCCCGTTTGCGGGCGTTGCGCGGTGAGGACGTCCTCTGGGGCAGCCCCTGAAGGAAATATGCCCTAGAGGCAATAATAAAGTTATTATTTATTTCCTCATAACATGATAAATGTTTATTATTCATGCTAGAATTGTATTAACCGGAAACATGATGCATGTGTGAATACATAGACAAACATATAGTCACTAGTATGCCTCTACTTGACTAGCTCATTAATCAAAGATGGTTATGTTTCCTAACCATGGACATGTGTTGTCATTTGATTAACGGGATCACATCATTAGGAGAATGATGTGATTGACATGACCCATTCCGTTAGCCTAGCACTTGATCGTTTAGTATATTGCTATTGCTTTCTTCATGACTTATACATGTTCTTGTAACTATGAGATTATGCAACTCCCGTTTACCGGAGGAACACTTTGGGTGTTACCAAACGTCACAACGTAATTGGGTGATTATAAAGGAGTACTACAGGTGTCCCCAAAGGTACATGTTGAGTTGGCATAATTCGAGATTAGGTTTTGTCACTCCGACTGTCGGAGAGGTATCTCTGGGCCCTCTCGGTAATACACATCACTTAAGCCTTGCAAGCATTGTAACTAATGAGATAGTTATGAAATGATGTATTACGGAACGAGTAAAGAGACTTGCCGGTAACGAGATTGAACTAGGTATTGGATACTGACGATCGAATCTCGGGCAAGTAACATACCGATGACAAAGGGAACGACGTATGTTGTTATGCGGTTTGATCGATAAAGATCTTCGTAGAATATGTAGGAACCAATATGGACATCCAGGTTCCGCTATTGGTTATTGACCGAGAATAGTTCTAGGTCATGTCTACATAGTTCTCAAACCCGTAGGGTCCGCACGCTTAACATTACGATGACAGTTTTATTATGAGTTTATAAGTTTTGATGTACCGAAGTTTGTTCAGAGTCCCAGATGTGATCACGGACATGACGAGGAGTCTCGAAATGGTCGAGACAGAAAGATTGATATATTGGACGGATATATTTGGATACCGGAAAGGTTCCGGAAGAGATTGGGA
>NC_057798.1:63738787-63745690 GCF_018294505.1 Triticum aestivum
CATAGTGGAAAGGAAGGAGAAGGGGCAAAGGAGGGGGTGCCCCCCCCCAAGCCCAATCCGAATTGGGAGGGGGGCCGGCCCCCCCTTTCCTTCTTCCCTCCCCTCTCTTCCTTCCCTCTCCTACTCCTAATAGGAAAGGGGGGGCCAAACCTACTTGGAGTAGGATTGCCCCCCCTAGGGCGCGCCTCTCCCCTTGGTCGGCCCCCTCCTCCTCTCCCCCTTTATATACGGGGGAGGGGGCACCCCTAGGACACACAAGTTGATCTACGAATCATTCCTTAGCCGTGTGCGGTGCCCCCCTCCACCATATTCCACCTCGGTCATATCGTCGCGGAGTTTAGGCGAAGCCCTGCGTCGGAAGACTATCATCATCGTCACCACGCCGTCGTGCTGACGAAACTCATCCCCGACGCTTTGCTGGATTGGAGCTCGAGGAACGTCATCGAGCTGAACGTGTGCTGAACACGGAGGTGCCGTACGTTCGGTGCTTGGATCGGTCGGATCGTGAAGACGTACGACTACATCAACCGCGTTGTCATAACGCTTCCGCTTACGGTCTACGAGGGTACGTGGACAACACTCTCCCCTCTCGTTGCTATACCATCACCATGATCTTGCGTGTGCGTAGGAATTTTTTTGAAATTACTACGTTCCCCAACAGTGGTATCAGAGCCAGGTTTTATGTGTTGATGTTATATGCACGAGTAGAACACAAGTGAGTTGTGGGCGATACAAGTCATACTGCTTACCAGCATGTCATACTTTGGTTCAGCGGTATTGTTGGATGAAGCGGCCCGGACCGACATTACGCGTACGCTTACACGAGACTGGTTTTACCGCCGTGCTTTGCACACAGGTGACTAGCGGGTGTCTGTTTCTCCAACTTTAGTTGAACCGCGTGTGGCTACGCCCGGTCCTTGCGAAGGTTAAAACAGCACTAACTTGACAAACTATCGTTGTGGTTTTGATGCGTAGGTAAGAACGGTTCTTGCTTAGCCCGTAGCAGCCACGTAAAACTTGCAACAACAAAGTAGAGGACGTCTAACTTGTTTTTGCAGGACATATTGTGATGTGATATGGTCAAGACGTGATGCTATATTTTATTGTATGAGATGATCATGTTTTGTAACCAAAGTTATCGGCAACTGGCAGGAGCCATATGGTTGTCGCTTTATTGTGTGAAATGCAAACGCCCTGTAATTGATTTACTTTATCACTAAGCGGTAGCAATAGTCGTAGAAGCAATAGATGGCGTAAACGACAATGATGCTACGATGGAGATCAAGGTGTCGCGCCGGTGACGATGGTGATCACGATGGTGCTTCGGAGATGAAGATCACAAGCACAAGATGATGATGGCCATATCATATCACTTATATTAATTGCATGTGATGTTTATCCTTTATGCATCTTATCTTGCTTTGATTGACGGTAGCATTTTAAGATGATCTCTCACTAATTATCAAGAAGTGTTCTCCCTGAGTATGCACTGTTGCGAAAGTTCTTCGTGCTGAGACACCACGTGATGATCGGGTGTGATAGGCTCTACGTTCAAATACAACGGGTGCAAAACAGTTGCACACGCGGAATACTCGGGTTAAACTTGACGAGCCTAGCATATACAGATATGGCCTCGGAACACGGAGACCGAAAGGTCGAGCGTGAATCATATAGTAGATATGATCAACATAGTGATGTTCACCATTGAAAACTACTCCATCTCACGTGATGATCGGACATGGTTTAGTTGATTTGGATCACGTAATCACTTAGATAACTAGAGAGATGTCTGTCTAAGTGGGAGTTCTTAAGTAATATGATTAATTGAACTTAAATTTATCATGAACTTAGTTCTGGTAGTATTTTGCAAATTATGTTGTAGATCAATAGCTTGCATTGTTGCTTTCATATGTTTATTTTGATATGTTCCTAGAGAAAATTGTGTTGAAAGATGTTGGTAGCAATGATGCGGATTGGATCCGTGATCTGAGGTTTATCCTCATTGCTGCACAGAAGAATTATGTCCTTAATGCACCACTAGGTGACAGACCTATTGCAGGAGCAGATGCAGATGTTATGAACGTTTGGCTAGCTCAAAATGATGAGTTCTTGATAGTTTAGTGCACCATGCTTAACGGCTTAGAATCGGGACTTCAAAGACGTTTTGAACGTCATGGACCATATGAGATGTTCCAGGAGTAGAAGTTAATATTTCAAGCAAATACCCGAGTTGAGAGATATGAAGTCTCCAACAAGTTCTATGGCTAAAAGATGGAGGAGAATCGCTCAACTAGTGAGCATGTGCTCAGATTGTCTGGGTACTACAATCGCTTGAATCAAGTGGGAGTTAATCTTCCAGATAAGATAGTGATTGACAGAGTTCTCTAGTCACCATCACCAAGTTAGTAGAACTTTGTGATGAACTACAGTATGCAAGGGATGACCAAAACGATTCCTGAGCTCTTCGTGATGTTGAAATCGACGAAGGTAGAAATCAAGAAAGAGCATCAAGTGTTGATGGTTGACAAGATCACTAGTTTCAAGAAAAGGGCAAAGGGAAAGAAAGGGAAACTTCAAGTAGAATGACAAGCAAGTTGTCACTCCCGCGAAGAAGCCCAAAGCTGGACCAAAGCCTGAAACTGAATGATTATACTGCAAAGGAAATGGTCACTGGAAGTGGAAATGCCCTGAATATTTGGTGGATAAGAAGGATGGCAAAGTGAACAAGGGTATATTTGATATACAGGTTATTGATGTGTACCTTACTAGTGTTTATAGTAGCCCCTGAGCATTTGATACTTGTTCGGTTGCTAAATATTAGTAACTCGAAACAGGAGTTACAGAATAAACAGAGACTAGTTGAGGGTGAAGTGACGATGTGTGTTGGAAGTGGTTCCAAGATTGATATGATCATCATCACACACTCCCTATACTTTCGGGATTAGTGTTAAACCTAAATAAATGTTATTTGGCGTTTGCGTTGAGCATGAATATGATTTGATCATGTTTATTGCGATACGGTTATTCATTTAAAGTCAAAGAATAATTGTTGTTCTATTTACATGAATAAAACCTTCGATGGTCATACACCCAATGAAAATAGTTTGTTGGATCTCGATCGTAGTAATACACATATTCATAATATTGATGCCAAAAGATGCAAAATTGATAATGATAGTGCAACTTATTTGTGGCACTGCCGTTTGGGTCATATCGGTGTAAAGCGCATGAAGAAACTCCATAAAGATGGATTTTTGGAATCTCTTGGTTATGAATCATTTGATGCTTGCGAACCGTGCCTTTTGGGCAAGATGACTAAAACTCCGTTCTCTGGAACAATGGAACGAGCTAGTGACTTATTGGAAATAATACATACCGATGTATGCGGTCCAATGAGTGTTGATGCTCATGGCGGGTATCATTATTTTCTGACCTTCACAAGATGATTTGAGCAGATATGAGTATATCTACTTAATGAAGCACAAGTCTGAAACATTTGAAAGGTTCAAATAATTTCAGAGTGAAGTGGAGAATCATCATAACAAGAAAATAAAGTTTCTGCAATTTGATCGTGGAGACAAATATTTGAGTTACGAGTTTGGTCTTCAATTAAAACAATGTGGAATAGTTTCACAAACTCATGCCACCTGGAACACCACAGCGTAACGGTGTGTCCGAACATCGTAACCGCACTTTATTGGATATGGTGCGATCTATGATGTCTCTTATCGGTTTACCACTATCATTTTGGGGTTATGCATTAGAGACAGCTGCATTCACTTTAAATAGGGCACCATCAAAATCCGTTGAGACGACGCCTTATGAACTGTGGTTTGGCGAGAAACCAAAGTTGTCGTTTCTTAAAGTTTGGGGCTGCGATGCTTATGTGAAAAAGTTTTCACCTGATAAACTCGAACCCAAATCGGAGAAGTGCGTCTTCATAGAATACCCAAAGGTAACTATTGGGTACACCTTCTATCACAGATCCGAAAGCAAGATTCGCTGCTAAGATGGATCCTTTCTAGAGAAGGAGTTTCTCTCGAAAGAAGTGAGTGGGAGGAAAGTATAACTTGATAAGGTAATTGTACCTTCTCCCTTATTGGAAAGTAGTTCATCACAAAAATCAGTTCCTGTGATTCCTACACCAATTAGTGAGGAAGCTAATGATGATGATCATGAAGCTTCAGATCAAGTTACTACCGAACCTCGTAGGTCTTCCAGAATAAGATCCGCACCAAAGTTGTATGGTAATCCTGTTCTAGAAGTCATGTTACTAGACCATGATGAACCTACAAACTATGAGGAAGCGATGATGAGCCCAGATTCCGCGAAATGGCTTGAGGCCATAAAATCTGAGATATGATCCATGTATGAGAACAAAGTATGGACTTTGATTGACTTGCTCGATGATCAGCAAGCCATGTTAAATAAATGGATCTTCAAGAGGAAGAAGGACACTGATAGCAGTGTTACTATCTACTAAGCTCGACTTGTTGTGAAAGGTTTTTCGACAAGTTCAAGGTGTTGAATACAACGAGATTTTCTCAACTGTAGCGATGCTTAAGTCTGTCTGAATCATGTTAGCAATTGCCACATTTTATGAAATCTGGCAAATGGATGTCAAAACTGCATTCCTTAATGGTTTTCTTAAAGAAGAGTTTTATATGATGCAACCAGAAGGTTTTGTCAATCCTAACGGTGCTAACAAAATGTGCAAGCTCCAACGATCCATCAATGGACTAGTGCAAGCATCTCGGAGTTGGAATATACGCTTTGATGAGTTGATCAAAGCATGTGGTTTTATACAGACTTTTGGAAAGGCCTGTATTTACAATAAAGTGAGTGGGAGCACTACCGCCTTTCTGATAAATATATGTGAGTAACATATTGTTGATCAGAAATGATGTAGAATTTTTCTGGAAAGCATAAAGGAGTATTTGAAAGGAGTTCTTTTAAAAGAAAGACCTCAGTAAAGCTACTTACATATTGAGCATCAAGATCTATTGAGATAGATCAAGACGCTTGATAAGTTTCTCAATAAGTACATACATTGTCAAGATTTTGAAATAGTTCAAAATGGAACAGTCAAAGAAAGAGTTCTTGCCTGTGTTTCAAAGGTGTGAAATTGAGTAAGACTCAAATTCCGACCACGGCAGAAAATAGAAAAGAAGAATGAAAGTCATTCCCTATGCCTCAGTCATAGGTTCTATAAAGTATGCTATGCTGTATAACAGACCCATTGTATACCTTGCTCTGAGTTTGGCAAAGGAGTACAATTTTGATCTAATGGTAGATCACTGGACAGCGGTCAAGAATATCCTTAGTGAGGACTAAGGAGATGTTTCTCGATTATGGAGGTGATAAAAGAGTTCGTCGTAAAAGTTACATCGATGCAAACTTTTACACTGATCCAGGTGACTCTAAGTCTCAATCTGGATACATATTGAAAGTGGGAGCAATTAGCTAGAGTAGCTCCATGCAAAGCATTGTAGACATAGAATATTTGCAAAATACATACGACTCTGTAATATGACAGACCCGTTGACTAAACTTCTCTCACGAGCAAAACATGATCATACCTTAGTACTCTTTGGGTGTTAATCACATAGCGATGTGAACTAGATTATTGACTCTAGTAAACCCTTTGGGTGTTGATCACATGACGATGTGAACTATGGGTATTAATCACATACAGATGTGAATATTGGTGTTAAATCACATGATGATGTGAACTAGATTAATGACTCTAGTGCAAGTGGGAGACTGAAGGAAATATGCCCTAGAGGCAATAATAAATTTATTATTTATTTCCTCATAACATGATAAATGTTTATTATTCATGCTAGAATTGTATTAACCGGAAACATGATACATGTGTGAATACATAGACAAACATATAGTCACTAGTATGCCTCTACTTGACTAGCTCATTAATCAAAGATGGTTATGTTTCCTAACCATAGACATGTGTTTTCATTTGATTAACGGGATCACATCATTAGGAGAATGATGTGATTGACATGACCCATTCCGTTCGCCTAGCACTTGATCGTTTAGTATATTGCTATTGCTTTCTTCATGACTTATACATGTTCCTGTAACTATGAGATTATGCAACTCCCGTTTACCGGAGGAACACTTTGGGTGCTACCAAACGTCACAACGTAACTGGGTGATTATAAAGGAGTACTACAGGTGTCTCCAAAGGTACATGTTGAGTTGGCATAATTCGAGATTAGGTTTTGTCACTCCGATTGTCGCAGAGGTATCTCTGGGCCCTCTCGGTAATACACATCACTTAAGCCTTGCAAGCATTGTAACTAATGAGCTAGTTATGAAATGATGTATTACGGAACGAGTAAAGAGACTTGCCGGTAACGAGATTGAACTAGGTATTGGATACCGACGATCGAATCTCGGGCAAGTAACATACCGATGACAAAGGGAACGACGTATGTTGTTATGCGGTTTGATCGATAAAGATCTTCGTAGAATATGTAGGAACCAATATGGACATCCAGGTTCTGCTATTGGTTATTGACCGAGAATAGTTCTAGGTCATGTCTACATAGTTCTCAAACCCATAGGGTCCACACGCTTAATGTTACGATGACAGTTTTATTATGAGTTTATAAGTTTTGATGTACCGAAGTTTGTTCGGAGTCCCGGATGTGATCACAGACATGACGAGGAGTCTCGAAATGGTCGAGACATAAAGATTGATATATTGGACGGATATATTTGGATACCGGAAAGGTTCCGGATGAGATTGGGAATATACCGGAGCTCCGGGAGGTTACCGGAACCCCCCGGTAAGTATATGGGCCTTATTGGGCCTTAGTGGAAAGGAAGGAGAAGGGGCAAAGGAGGGGGCGCCCCCCGCCCCCAAGCCCAATCCGAATT
>NC_057798.1:63745994-63752092 GCF_018294505.1 Triticum aestivum
TCCCCTCTCTTCCTTCCCTCTCCTACTCCGAATAGGAAAGGGGGGGCAAACCTACTTGGAGTAGGATTGCCCCCCCTAGGGCGCACCTCTCCCCTTGGCCGGCCCCCTCCTCCTATCCCCCTTTATATACAGGGGAGGGGGGCACCGCTAGGACACACAAGTTGATCTACGGATCGTTCCTTAGCCGTGTGCGGTGCCCCCCTCCACCATATTCCACCTCGATCATATCGTCGCGGAGTTTAGGCGAAGCCCTGCGCTGGAAGAACATCATCATCGTCACCACGCCATCGTGCTGACGGAACTCATCCCCGACGCTTTGCCGGATTGGAGCTCGGGGAACGTCATCGAGCTGAACGTGTGCTGAACACGGAGGTGCCGTACGTTCGGTGCTTGGATCGGTCGGATCGTGAAGACGTACGACTACATCAACCGCGTTGTCATAACGCTTCCGCTTACGGTCTATGAGGGTACATGGACAACTCTCTCCCCTCTCGTTGCTATACCATCACCATGATCTTGCGTGTGCGTAGGAATTTTTTTGAAATTACTACGTTCCCCAACAGCCCCCCCCCCGGAGAAGTTTTCTTCCCTTGTTTAGGCACCTCCATGCCCAAGTCTTCGGAGGCGGCCCTTTTCTTCCCGCGGGAGGAGGGAACTTTAGGCTCACCTCCCCAATTATCCTCCTTTGTGGAGACATTAATCCCCCGGTTTGGATGTACAATGTGTGAAGCTCGTTCTCGGCTTCTCTACTCTTCCCTTCATCTTTCCCCCATGGCACTTGACTTAGCGCACGTCTAAGCATCCTAGCTATCGCAGGATTCGGCGAGCCTTCGGGAAGTGGGGCCGGACACCTGATCCTCCCCGCCTTACTGAGTCAATCCTGGCCGCGGCAGTTCAGAATAATGTTGTGATAAATATAAACAAAGTGTTCGGTTACAGGGTTACTTACTTGGGTATCTGGGCGGTTGTAGCTCAGACCCGCATCCTCGGTGGTATCCGGACATTTTATTCATGGTCCGAAGAATAACCTATACATCCCTTAGAGTGTCATGTCGAAGAAGTGTTGAATAGTTCGCGGTCCTTCTGGGTTGAACTCTCACATCCAGAGAGGTCGACGTTTGCACGGCAGGGCCCGCCGAACTAGCATTACCTGAATTATTTTGACGAGGCTGATATCCCTCTCAAGAAGCTCCCGAATATGGCTCTACAATGTCGGTACGTCATTAGCAGGCCCCCAGTCCAGTCCCACGTTGGCCCACGACGCCAGTTGAGGCGGAGGGCCCGAGCGGAAGGCGAGGGCAGCCGCCCACTTTGTGCCTCGGGGAGCTGTGATGTAGAACCACGTCTGTTGCCATAAATCGGACACTTCCGGGGAAGGAACCTTCTGGCCATGGGGCATCGGCGTTTTTTCTTATTACAATGCCTCTGCACTCTGCGGGTCGCCCCTCGACCGCCTTCGGCTTTACATTGAAGGTCTTGAGCCATAAGCCGAAGTGTGGGGTGATGTGGAGGAAGGCTTCGCACACGATGATAAACGACGAGGTGTGAAGAATGGAATCCGGAGCTAGATCGTGAAAATCTAGCCTGTAATAGAACATGAGCCCTCTCACGAAGGGATCAAGACTAAAGCCTAAGCCTCATAGGAAGTGGGAAAGAAATACAACACTCGTTGGGTTCGGAAGTGGGGATGACCTGCCCTCGAGCAGGAAGCCTGTGCTTGATGTCGGTGGTCAGATACCTGGCCTCCCTGAGCTTCGCAATGTCCTCCTCTGTGATAGAGGAGGCCATCAACCGGCCTTGAAGGTTGGATCCGGACATGATTGAAGATCCGAAGTGCTTAAGCTCGAGCTTTGGGTGTTGGAACTCGAGGTGCGGAAAGGAGCAAGCGTGGGAAGAAAGGGATAGGCCCGGGTCCCTCTACAAAGGGGGTGAATATCAAGCGTCCTCAGCGTAACCGTTTGGGACTTGCCTAAAAACAAGGAGTCATACCAACAGGCGTAGTTGGGTTACCCACACCCGTATTGATGAGAATCCCGCGATAAGAGGGACACAATCTCTGCTTCGATAGGACGTGCCAATAAAACCGCCTTGCAGTGTGTGTCGTGGCAGGCTGGGAAAAATGGTTCGAATAATGACCGGGCCGTGGCGTGATGTCACACTATGAAAAGTTGTCAGCAGATTAGATTTATAAAGTATTGTGCTCTCTACGGTGGTACGTAGAAATTATTTTGCAGAGCCGGACACGATCCTTGTGTTCAAAATGTTCTATGGAGTATTCGGAGATGGAACCTGCCTTGCAATGCCGAAGACAATCTGCGCGTCGGACTCATCATCATTGAAGCCAGGTTCAAGGGCTACTAAGGGAGTCCTAGATTAGGGGGTATCCGGACAGCCGGACTATATACTTTGGCCGGACTGTTAGACTATGAAAATACAATATTGAAGACTTCGTCCCGTGTCCGGATGGGACTCTCCCTGGCGTGGAAGGCAAGCTTGGTGATTCGGATGTTAGATCTCCTTCTCTATAACCGACTCTGTGTAACCCTAGCCCCCTCCGATGTCTATATAAACCAGAGGGTTTAGTCCATAGGACAAAAACAACAATCATAATCATAGGCTAGCTTCTAGGGTTTAGCCTCTACGATCTCGTGGTAGATAAACTCTTGTAATACTCATATCATCAAGATCAATCAAGCAGGAAGTAGGGTATTACCTCCATCGAGAGGGCCCGAACCTCGGTAAACATCGTTTCCCCAGCCTCCTGTTACCATTAGCCTTAGACGCATAGTTCGGGACCCCCTACCCGAGATCCGCCGGTTTTGACACCGACAGACATGGCGGTGGGCGTACTTGTGCGGACATGGTGGAGGTCACGGCCTGGGCCACGGTGTCCCTATGGTGTCGCCCACATTACTAAAAAATATGGTGTCCCTAAGATGGGCGCTACATGTAAGCCAGTAGTAGTAGCGCGGGCATGCCAAACGGTGCTGCTATTAAGTGGTACCCACACTCCCCAGCAGGCTAAATATAGTAGCAGCGCGGCCAGCCAAAACGGTGCTACTGCTAAGACGATAGCAGTGTAGCGCATGTAACATGCCCATCGCTGCAACTATTGTTGCACCGTGCCACCCCATGGGCCCCACTCACGGGCTACAGGGGCCACGCTACTGCTAAAGCACTCAGCAGTAGCGCCGGTCTCGGACCCGCGCTGCTGCTAAGTCAACCTTATTGTCTCTCCCGTGCCCGTCCACTTTCCCACTCCCCTCACTCACTTCCTATGGCTCTTCCTCCTCCTGCCGCCATCGCCGCATTGTCGCCACCGTCCTCCCTCCTGCTTCCTCGATTGGTAAGCCGCCGCCCTCCTTCCACCGCCCCCTCCTCCCTCTCCTCCGGCATCCTTCCTCTCCCTCCTCCAGGCACCATCCTCCCTCCTCGTGCTCTCTCCTTTCTCCTCCATCTTGCTTCCTCCCTCCTCGTCTGGCCGCCCTCCTCCTCTCTCTCTCCTCCCTCCCTCCCTCCTCGCTATGTTCTTGTAGAATATAGTTTTTTTAATGTTTTTCGAATACAATAGAATGTAGAATGTAAAATTTTAGTAAATGTAGGGGCTATAAGATATTTAGTATTGTATATTATTTGAATAGAATAGAAAATTTTCAATAATGTAGATTATTTGAATATAATAGATTTTTTTTAGTAATGTAGGGGCAAAAGAACCAAATACCTTTAAATTTTTAATTATGCTTGCTGTACAAATGAAATGTTAGGGTTATAAGATGTACAACAAAGTTTTAGTAATAGAAATTTTTATTAAAAAAATGTAATAGAAATTTTTAGGTATAGAAAAATTTAAGAACATAGGAGTTGTGATTATGAGGAGGAGGAGTCGTGATTATGTGCTACAATGTGTTAGAGTTGATGAGGAGGAGGAGGAGGAGGAGGAGTTGTGCTTATGACTACTATGATGGTGAGTAGGAGTAGTTGCGATTATGGCTAGTGATCAAGTTGTTATATGACTCATGGACGATAATGATGATGATGAGGAGTTGTTATCTGACTATGATGTATTCTGATGATAAGTTATTAATAATCACTGATTCACATTATTATTATATTATTGATTCAAGTGGATGGATCCAAAGTGGCCAAGTTGGATCCAACTTGAATCTAATCCGCGGTTTTTTCATCCAATGATGTAATAACTCATTATGATCATAATGATATAGCCATCTCTAAACTGCTACTGTATGAAAGCTTGTATAACGGTGTATAAATACAGTATAGAACAAAACAAAATAAATGAAATACTGATGAATAATAGTAGCGCGGGGTTTGGGTGCATGCTGCTAGTATACCTAGTAGTAGTGTGGTTATGAACACACGCTACTGCTATGCAAAAAACCCGCGCTACTGCTAGGGTTTTCCATAGTAGTGATGGTGCATGGGGGGTAAACACTCTCGTTGTGAGAAGGACAGGTTCAGAATCACCAGGAGAGACCAAAGATGAGATGGGGTATATGGGTGATACATCGACAAATGTACATATTTATTGATCACTTTTCCTATAATTGACATCTAATTCTTACCCTAACAAATAAAAAAATCCTATTCTTTGCCTATAGCGATGGATAGTGGGCAAACATCAGATATCAGCACCCTCCCCGCGTATGGGTCGGCCCAACCCAAGAGCTTGGGAAGCACGTAGTCCTTCTACCAATTTTTATATTTGTTTTCTCTTTCAAAAAAAATTCAGACAATTTTTTCCTTTTTGGTTATTTGACTTATTTTTCTTTTTCTTTTTAACTACACGGTCATTTTTTATATTATTATTTTAAAAACACATGGATATTTTTTATATTCATGAATAGTTTTATAATTTACATATTCTTTTTATTTTGTGAACACTTTCTCAATAATAATTCTTAGATCCATCAAGACCAATACCTATTTTTTCAAAGTCAAATGCACCCGTTTTTAAGTTCCAATTTTCTATAAAACGTACACACGCTAGTCCTTTTTTGGTCCCCTAATCAAACGAGGGACACCTGCATGATTTAGCAACTTACCTTCGCGATAAGCCAATAATACAGCAAAAAATAGGAGCACCCAATAACATCACCATAGTTTTTTATATACTTAATCATTTAAATTGGAAAGGAGTCCATTTTCAACCTAAATTATGCATTAATGGACAAATTTCCCCTGGAGTCGGCTTTGGTACGATTTTGACACTAAATTCTTTGAAGTTGCTTGCCGAAGATTTGTTTGCACCTCTCCATAGTAACAAGATAGTCTTCATGGATCTCCTAGTTTAGTAATCCTTACATCAATGTGATACTCAATTACCCAAAACTTCAACCTTTATACCATTGTTCCAAAACATAGCAAGGCCACCACTTCTACCAGTGGGATCAACACCATAATCTCTCTCTATTGATGTGAGTTTCTACAATAAAAATAACTTTAGGGGCAAACTTTAGCGCGAGTTTGCGTAGCTCTTGAATTATCAGGGTGTTGACACCGATACCCCGACAGTTCCAGCCTAGAAGACTCATTGCGTCTGGGGGTCCTCTGCCATGGAGGCCGCCGATCGTACATCATTGTTTTTTGGCACCACAGGCAAGTTCTTCCGTCCTCTTGAAGAGCTCTTCTCACTTGCTTGCAGTGTCTTGGGCCTTTTCATTGGCTCGGTGGCGCCCCTCAAAGGAGCCTGCCAAAATATTTTTGATGAAGAAGTGTCGTCCTCTAGAATAGCAGGCGACTTCGGATGGTGATTCTCTCCCACAAATTCCGTTTGCAGGATCATGGTTACCCAGCAGCACAAAGTAACATTTTGGGAAGGTACCTCGTCCTTGAACAACAAAGAATCTGGTCGCTCCTCAAAGACTTCCCAAACAAATTTAGTCTGCACCATGTTACCTTTAGCAGATTCAGCACAAGGAGCAGCGGATCGTTGTGGGAGAGCAGCAGTTGTAGACTTGCCGCCATCGGCATCCGAACCAGTCTTGAATCCACCAGGCAAAATGGTTTTTGGCTCCACATCGGACATAGCGTTGAATATGAGACCCGGCTGTAGCAGCAGCCGCAGCAAGCCTATGTAC
>NC_057798.1:63752538-63842569 GCF_018294505.1 Triticum aestivum
CTATGTACGTAGCTTTACAATCAGGAGCCTACTCTCTAGCTTGGCCTCATCCCAGGCAACCTCTCGATCATGAACATGATCAGACTCCATATCACAATCCTCAACATAAGTATCGCAAATCATTACTGCAGAAACACTCTGATCACCAGCAGCCGAATTGAAACTTTCAGCCGCCATGCATGAGAGCCGCCCCAACGCCTCAGACGGACATGAGCGTCCATAGACGGACATGCAATGGGCTGTGGCCCATCAGGTGCTCCTTGCCTCCTTCCATCGTTCGCGTTTGTTTCTCCGCTTGCCTGGGCCTGGCCTCCGTTGGAACCGCCCCGTGATTTGTTTCGATTTCAGAGTTCAGATCATATCCGGATCGTGTTGGTTTTCATCGTCCGGTTGTTCCCCTTTTCGGGGTCGGATTCCCCTTATGCCCAGCACTGCCGACTATATATATGACGGCAGGCTCGATCAGCACCGTATCAATTGACATTGTGCAAGAAACGAGGGCCCCAAAGCCAAGTAGCCAATCTTTCCACGATGTCGTTCTTCAACCTACGTCTCTTCGCTTCCATGGCAATGGCGGACATTCTCCGCTTCCCAGGAGAAGACCTGCACGATCAGACGCCCCGGAGCTGCCCCAAGGAAGCAACGGTGGAACTCCCGCTGTTAGAGCCCCAGTGCGTCGCGGACTGCTCGGAGGCCGACTCGACGCTCGCGGAGAGGAGGAGCTCCACCAGCGCTTGAAGTAATGCATGTCTCATGTCTTCGTGCGTCAGTTTGAGGATTGCTAGTGGTAGTAATTAATATTGACAAGACTGTATGAATTTCAGTATGCCAGTAGTACTGTATTATACTATAGATAAGTTTGTGCTTACAACTTAGAGGTACTAGCTAGAACCGTACGCCGATTTTTGTGTCTTTGCTTTTTTTTTGTATAGTAACAAATGTTATTCAGTAATCTGTAGTGCATTCTATGAAAGAGTAGCATATGTGAAAAATGCATGGTGATAGTGCGAGAAACCTAACAGTGGAAACATATCGCAATTTCGACACTTGATGCAAAAATTACCGCATTTTGAATTCATCCAAAAGAAAACTAATTATGTTACTGCATGCGGATAAATTTGAAATTTGTGTGTTATGTGATGGGGCTTTGGTGACCCTGGAGAGAATTTCTTGTTTTGACAAAGAATACCATGAGAACTTCTGTATTATGGTGTGTGTGTGTGCCCAGTTTGCTATATACTAACAAAGAGTCAGTGCGTTGCAACGGAAGAAAAAATACCGCACGCCCCTAACCCAATAATCATGACTTAAGACGCCAATAGGTCTTGCCAAGGCGTCTCTCAGTCGGCATTAGATTAGGAATCTGCATTTTTTTTTCATGCGAGGTTTTGCAGAGGCGCGCATGCATGGTTATTGACGGTTTCTTTTTTGTCTCTAATCTGGATTTATTGAGTGTCGGTACGAAGGATGATAGATTTTGCATCATTGATTATGGTTGCACCCTGAATAGCATTTTTAAAATGGTTAACATATAAAATAACATCATATTCAGATTCTATATATTTTTTTAATCAAATTTCATATATAACATGTTAAAATTGGAGTTAGGGCTTAAAAGATAGGTTTTTTTTATTTCTGTGCCCCTGGTTCATTAGCTCTACTCATTCATCCCCACTATGTTAACTTTTGCTCACTTTTCTCTACTCCCTTGCTCGAAACCATCAGAACAGGTTATAACGGACGTTGTCGTCGGGTCAATGCATTTGACCGTTAGCTCTGACGAGTGGGGCCGTGTATACGTGGGCGGACCGCGGTCGTGGGGTAGCACGTGTCCATTGACATGCCTGAAACGTCTCATCATATAAAGAGGGGCAACCACCTCCATCGCCCCTACCATTTTCCCCCAAATCCCCTCCCTGCCGCATCGTCTTCCTCTCCCCCACCGGCATCGTCTCGCTCTCCTCCACTGCCTCCATCGCACCGTCTCGCTCTCCCCCACCGCATCCTCTTCCTCACCTTCATCGCCTACATCTGTCAGATGGCCGAAGCTCGTGGCGACGCCGGCGCAGCGGTCGGAGATGTGGTGGAGCTGCAGGGCGCCGTGACCGCGGATGTCGGCGGCGTCCACGGCGGTGCGGGAAACTCGCAACCGCTACAGATGTGGAGAAGGATGTGGCGGCTCTGCCTCAGCGCTGCAGAAGGTGACGGCGCCGGCGCAGTCCATCCCGATACCCCCGATGCGCCGCCTGCCGTGGAGCAGCAGGTATTTGCACTTGCTTAGCTTGTAGAGTTAGTTGCTCCCTAGTTGCATTGGTTAAATTGTGATTCATACGGTAGTTCGGATGGTTAGAGTAGTTGGTTTGACGGATGGGCCGGGGTTTTTTGTATTGGGGGATGAGGGTTTTTGGACTAGGTATTGCACTAGTAGAAAAAGGACCTAATGTGAGACACATTAGTCCCGGTTCGATTTTGGCCCGGTACTAATGGTACCATTAGTGCCGGTTTGAACGGCTATGCATTAATGCCAGTTCGTTTTGAACCTTTAGTACCGGTTCATGCCATGAACCGGTACTAAAGGGGTGGTGGCAGGCTGGGACCCCGCGATCACCTTTAGTACCGGTTCATGCCACGAACCGATACTAAAGGGGTTTGACCTATAGTCCCGCTTGGAGACACAAACCGGGACTATAGGGCAATTTTCAAACTCTAACCCCCCCTGTGTATCGCCATTTTAGTTTTGAAAAATACAAAAGAAAATGATAAAAAATTCAAAAAATAAAATTCTTCGAGAGGTAGTTATATTACTACATCTACTAGTTAGGAAAATTTATAAACTTAAATTTGGACATGTTTGCAAAAAGTGTAGGGAAAATGTAAAACAGCTATAACTTTTGCATACGATGTCGGAAAAAACATATAATATATCAAAAAAATTCAGTTTTTTTAAATTTTTGGTTAAATCTGGTCAAACTATGGTCAAACTACTTATTCAAGAAGTATTAATGTTTCTACATAATTATTCAAGAATATTAGTGTTACTAAATAATTATTTCCATTTTTTGAATTTTGATCAAATCTGGTCAAATTGTGGTCAAACTATGGTCAAACTATGGTCAAACTGTGGTCAAATTGTGGTCAAACTAATTCAAGAAATATTAGTATTACTAACTATTTTTTAGAATAATAGTTCCAAACTCAAACGGTGAAACGTGTGACCTAATGCTCAAGCTAAACTGCTGAGGGTTAATAGGATTGATAGCTTACATTTGTTAGGAAAACAATAAGTGCAGACTTGGAAAGTAGAGGAGTAGAACTCAGAAGTTAAGCGTGCTCAGACTGGGGGAGTGAGAGGATGGGTGACCGACCGGGAAGTTAGACGATTTGGAATGAGTGATCCACACTTGAGCAATTAAGAGGGGTGATTAGAGACTAAATCATCAAATAATTCAGAAAATTGAAAATCGAAAAAAAATGAAATATTTTTTACAAAATTTTCAAAAAAAATACCTAAAGGTCCCCCATACCACGGCGCGAGCTCACGCCACGTGGAGGGCCTTTAGTGGCGGCTCGTGTCGAACCGGTACTAAGGGGGCGGGGCTTTAGTCTCCACTCTTTAGTGCCGTTTGTAGAACCGACACTAAAGGCCCTTACGAACCGGTTTTAAAGCTCCGGTTTCTACTAGTGTTGTTGGATAAATTCTTTGTAAAACTGCTAAATAGATCTGTATGAGAGCTAGGGATCTCCGTGCTTCAATGCTACACAGATGTATGCTTATTAGATTTGTTTTTAATGCTCATAGATTGGGGTTTTTAATGCTACTCAGATTCATTGCCTTAGATTGAGTCCCTATTAGATTTGTTTTTGAATGCTACTCAGATTGGGGTTTTGAATGTCATATGCCCAAATGGAATCCATTGATTAAGAAGTTATTTGATTCATCAATATATAAATTTGTCCACAATATGTAGTTATATTAGCTGTGTTGTTCAATTTGTGTGCATGACAATGGAAATGCAAAACAATGATCATAGTATATTGGGAGTATATTAGCCCTATGATCAATGTGTCATGTGTGCATATCTAAAATTTCAATTGGCTTCCTTATTTACTAGTGATGGATGTAATTGCATATTCAGGAGGATGATGGTTGAGGGGGTAGAAAGAGGAAGCTGACCCAATATGACCCATATGATCCAGAGGAAAGTGACGATGAAGAATATGAGGTAAGCCTACTTGAAAATTAGATTGTTCATTTAGTTCCTTTGACATGGTGTATCCATGAATCTATAATGTATTAATGTAACTCATTCATGTGTGCAGTATGATTCTGGAGAAGAAGTGTACAAGGGCAATGTCGCGTCCTTCACAGCCAAGAAGGTGGTGAAGATCAAGGTCAAGGGAGTTGCTTCCTTCTACAACCGCAAGACCAAGAAGTGGCACTGCCCCTACTGCACCACCAAGCTGAAGCCAAGGAATGGCAGCTTCGATCACCTTCTGTCTCATGCAGAGGATGTAGTGATTCGCGGGGAGGACTACATGATCAGGGGGCAGCATGCCGCCCTCACGAAGGCCCTGACTCCGGCGTGATATGATGATGTGATGCTGTGATGAGCGCACTGAATCTTTATCTGTATCTGTTGGGTTATTTTTGGTTTGTTGAACTGAATCTGGTTAGTTATGGTTTATTGAACTGAATCTATGGTGATGCTAGTAATCTGGTTGCTATCCATATTTGTCTGTCCTTAAACTTGCCTGTGGTGTATGGTTAGTTATGTTTAGATGTTGTAAACTATGGTTTAGATGTTGTGAACTATGATTTTAGGTGCTGCAATGATCACACATGTTGTTTCAGTGTTGCTTCACTGATCACACATGTTGTTTCAGTGTTGCTTCACTAATCACACATGTTGTTTCAGTGTTGCTTCACTGATCACACATGCTGCTTTTTCACTGATTATAAAGGAGTTTAATCCTAATTATTTGTCTCATTTTATTAATCAAATCAAATGCATGCTTTTTCCCACCAGCATGTTTCATTATTCGATGTTTTCAACTGACATTCGACTGGACAGTATAAATTCAAGAAAATGTAAAAAAAAACATTGGCAAACTATCTATGTTTGTGTAGGAGATCATGTGTGCAAAATTTGAAGTGATTTAGAGGAGGTCAAATAAATTTGAATTTGAGAAATGTGCTCCAAATGAGCTCCCAAGCTAGGGTAAACAACCCATTTGTAATCAAGTTTTTTTGGACCTACTCAAAATGAGCCAAATGTTTTTTTATTAACACATATTCACTTTCCATAGTGTAGATTCGAAGTCTCACTATTTTTTGAATTAATCTTCATATTTTTACATTTTATTTTGAAAACATATGCTTTAATATAAAAACTATTAAAAACACGTTTGAAATATGGAGATGGAAAACTAAGTTTAGATCCTTCTTATTCACTTTGAAATAAAGCTTTGGTGATTTTTTTTATTTTTTTTCAAAAACAGAAGGTATCCCTACCTCCTCTCCTTGAACTCTATGAAATCATGTACGTGATAGCTCATATGTGTGAAGGTTTTCTCATCAAAATGACCATAGACCAAGTTTATGTTTTTTGGTTGGTAACATGTCACATAAAACAACACTGTGCACAGGTTATATATTTTTTTGATTTTTTTTAAATTAATGTGCTCATTTGACCTCGATCGTGCCAGCTAGGATTTTTTTCATAAAAATGACCATAGACCAAGTTTAGTATTTTTCCTCGTTAGTTTGTCTTATAAAACGACGAACGGCGAATGTTTCATATTTTTCGATTTTTTTTTTTAAATTAGTTATGCTCAGTCAAAGCCTTCGAAACCCCGTTGACCAGCTCAAAACCCCTCTAACCCCATGGGGTTTTGCCTAACCCTAGCTCCTAACGTGAGCCGTCCGATCATACCCTCGTGCCAAGCGACAACCCTCAGATATGGTCTTCTAGAAGGAATTAGGTGGGCAGGCTGCATGCAGGCTCCGTGCTATTAGATCACAAGGACGGCTCCGCATCGGTGGATTATGGGGCGATCCGCGAGAGGCGATCCTATTGGTTGTGCTCGGTTGCTCGGCCACCACTGACTCCGCGAAGAAAAACGTTGTTATTGGGCCCAAAAGGAAACCAAGCTCTCGTTGGGCCGTCGAATTGCGTCGTTTTTTTGCATCGTTTGCTCTATTTTTTGTGAAAGTGTTGGCTCTGTTTTTTTGCATCGTTTGAAATCAATTGACATTGCGTAGCAAAATTTAGTACTTTTTTTCTATACAAATGCAGAATGACCAAATTTTTAAGGGCCAAATTTATTTTTATCATGCAAAACGGCCACAAACTATTCAAAAATTGTCTCTTTTTGTTCATATAATATATATGACCACGGATTCCCACGCGTGCAATTAGCTTCTTTTTCGTCTTCTTTTCAAACCACCGTTTCCCACGCACGTACACTCCCGATGCTGTGGTAGGTTTGAAAATGGGCTACTTCACATTTGACCCCGTTATTGCCACAGCCAAATAACACGTAGCACTACGGCTATTTAAGCCACCCTCTGCCTCTGCCATCCCTCGTCCATCTCCCATCCTCTCTACCATCTGCCCTTCTTGCTCTTCGACCACTTCTCCTTCTTCTAGCACATCCTCATCCATGCAGTACACCAGACCAACCTACCACTTCCCACCCACTGTGCCGGAGAGGCTCTACCCTCCTGGCGTGTACGTTGAGCGCACACTACGCGTGTGGGCGATATCAAGGTGGAGGACCGGAAGGAACTTCACCGAGTTCTTCCTCGCGTCTGGCTACCACCTCCCGCGGGGATCTCCAAGGATGTTCCATGTCGAGGAGGTCATCCAAAACGGGGTGGTGGTTGCTCTCCTTGCCCACTTCACCAACACATTCGATGCCTTCTACCTCCTCAGCCGTGTGTTTTTGTGCGGCTGCGAGTTCATCGCTTTCATCACCCACAACATGTTCACGGAGTACACCAACATCTTCCCCACCATGTCGCGCATGCACACTCTTCCGTACCCCATCGACAATGCCCCGGAGGAGCAGTTAAGGGCGCCCGGAGGAGGAGCGAGGTGGAGAAGGCGGCGTCTAGGGTTCTAAACCCTCTATCTTTTTTGAGTCTATGTTATGTTAAGTTGTAACTGAACTATGTTGGAGATGCTATGGGCTTATTGGCCCGTTTAGGTTGTTCTATTATTAAGTTTTCTATCTATTCTATTATGAAGTTCTTCCTAGTTTCAACTATGTGATCGTGATATGGGCTTGTTGGCCCTATCTACATATTTGTTGATTCTTTTCTTAGAGAGCTCGCCTTGTTAGTAACCACCTAGTGCATGCAACCACAATGAACCCTTGTTTTTTTCACACAAGTCACTAATATGTAGCCACCTAGCTAGTGCATGCAGCCATAAAAATATAAAACATATTTGTTCAATTTATTTGTCGTAGCAAAACGGGTGTAGATGCGAGTGGATCAAAAAGGCTGCAACTGATCATAAAAAATGATGCTCTAAATCGAGGAGACAAGCGTGCGAGAAGATAGGAACCAGCGGCAACGACCGTCGCTGCATCCATGGCGGCTGGCGTGCACGAAAGCGGCTCGGTCAGTGCATCGTGGCGGCACGCATCGGTGCATCATGGCGGCGCGCATCAACGCATGCAGGGAGGTTTGCTGGGTGCATGCATAACAAGCTTCTGTCGTGGTGGTGC
This sequence comes from Triticum aestivum, assembly GCF_018294505.1. Taxonomy (NCBI): domain Eukaryota; kingdom Viridiplantae; phylum Streptophyta; class Magnoliopsida; order Poales; family Poaceae; genus Triticum; species Triticum aestivum. The sequence goes on from NC_057798.1 coordinate 63,760,273, forward strand.
GCGCAGGCGTTTAATGCAAGGGACGGCCCAACGAAACCACGGCCCAACGGTCGTACAGCGACACCGACCAACACGGCCCCACTCGTCAGAGTTAACGATCAAAGCACTGACCCGACGGCGACGTCCGTTGTGACCTGTTCTGAGGGTTTCAGGCAAGGGAGTGGGGAAAAGTGAGCAAAAGTTAAGAGCGTGGGGATGAATGAGTAGAGCTAAGGAACCAGGGGTACAGATGTAAAAAACCCTAAAAGATATAGATATTTTATGAAGAGTAGTATTTGCTCTAGATGGGATGCGAGTTAATAATCAGAAAAGGCAGGGGGGGTTTCCCATAAGACATAAAAACGATTGATTTTCTCACTTAAAGATGTACTGTGGGTTTATTACCAGAAAAAGAAGGGGGGTTTCTATAAAATGATAACAATTTGTTTTATATGTATTAAAGGTGGACCGTGGGTAAATTATTGGAAAATAAAGGGGGCTTTGGGCAAAACTCTCTGATGGATGGGTAGAAGTACTAATCCCTTTATTAGTAAAAGTAGGTATAGAAGAGCACCTCTAGCGCCGGCCCTCTAACTAGTAGTTTCCGTCCGGACGTAGCTGTCCGGACCCAGGAAGCCATTCAACACTGACACCCATCCATTTGCGGAGCAGTCTGAACCACAATTTTCCCACAAACTGGAACCAAACGCGGGAGGGATTTACGGGAGTCTGGACATGAGACATGTCAGACTCAGCCACCCCTGGCCTACCCAAAAGCAAGGCGGAGCCCGTGCTTTTGTAGCTGCACACACTATTTCCACAGCAAAATTCCCAACTCTCTTCTTTCACCCTGCCGCTTTCCACCCAATTTCCGCCCAAGTGCCTTATGATGACCCACAAGTATAGGGGATCTATCGTAGTCCTTTCGATAAGTAAGAGTGTCAAACCCAACGAGGAGCAGAAGGAAATGATAAGAGGTTTTCAGCAAGGTATTCTCTGCAAGTACTGAAATAAGTGGTAACAGATAGTTTTGTGATAAGATAAATCGTAACGAGCAACAAGTAACAAAAGTAAATAAAGTGCAGCAAGGTGGCCCAATCCTTTTTATAGCAAAGGACAAGCCTGGACAAACTCTTATAATAGGAAAAGCACTCCCGAGGACACATGGGAATATCTTCAAGCTAGTTTTCATCACGCTCATATGATTCGCGTTCGGTACTTTGATAATTTGATATGTGGGTGGACCGGTGCTTGGGTGATGTTCTTACTTGAGCAAGCATCCCACTTATGATTAACCTCTATTGCAAGCATCCGCAACTACAACAAAAGTATTAAGGTAAACCTAACCATAGCATGAAACATATGGATCCAAATCAGCCCCTTACGAAGCAACGCATAAACTAGGGTTTAAGCTTCTGTCACTCTAGCAACCCATCATCTACTTATTACTTCCCAATGCCTTCCTCTAGGCCCAAATAATGGTGAAGTGTTATGTAGTCGACGTTCACATAACACCACTAGAGGCTAGACAACATACATCTTATCAAAATATCGAACGAATACCAAATTCACATGACTACTAATAGCAAGACTTCTCCCTTGTCCTCAGGAACAAATGTAACTACTCACAAAGCATATTCATGTTCATAATCAGAGGGGTAATAATATGCATAAAAGATCTGAACATATGATCTTCCACCAAATAAACCAACTAGCATCATCTACAAGGAGTAATCAACACTACTAGCAACCTACTAGCACCAATCCCGGACTTGGAGACAAGAATTGGATACAAGAGATGAACTAGGGTTTGGAGATGAGATGGTGCTGGTGAAGATGTTGATGGAGATTGCCCTCTCCCGATGAGAGGATCGTTGGTGATGACGTTGGTGATGATTTCCCCCTCCCGGAGGGAAGTGTCCCCGGTAGAACAGCTCTGCCGGAGCCCTAGATTGGTTCCGCCAAGGTTTCGCCTTGTGGCGGCGGAGTCTCGTCCCGAAAAGTTGCTTCTTGTTTTTTTCTCATCGAAAGACTTCATATAGGAGAAGATGGGCGTCGGAGAGCCACCAGGGGGCCCACGAGGTAGGGGGCGCGCCCTGGGGGGGGGGCGCCCCCCACCCTCGTGAGCAGGGTGTGGGCCCCCTGGCCTTCATCTTTGGCGATGATTTTTCTTTATTTATTTTAAGATATTCCGTAGAGTTTCAGGACTTTTGGAGTTGCGCAGAATAGGTCTCCAATATTTGCTCCTTTTCCAGCCCAGAATTCCAGCTGCCGGCATTCTCCCTCTTCATGTAAACCTTGTAAAATAAGAGAGAATAGCCATAAGTATTGTGACATAACGTGAAATAACAGCCCATAATACAATAAATATTGATATAAAAGCATGATGCAAAATGGACGTATCACCTTACATCGTTGACGAAATGATGTGTCATTGCTCTTGGAGTGTTCTTCTTCGGTCAGTCGTGGATAACGACACCATCCGAGAAGGAGGAGACCCTATGAGTATTCCTTGGCGGACTATCATGTTTGCCCATTTGGTACCCGCAACCTCTACCAGACTTAACCCCTAAACCTCATTCATACGCTCCCTTGTCATTTTTCTAATATGACAAACCATTGCCGAGACCATCGATGAATCCATCTAGATCCAAATAACGCCCGATTTGCTGGAGGAAGAAAGAGAACAAGCTACATGAGAAGGAGGAGAAGGATACTATGAGGCAGGTGTTCATGACTTTGGTGGAGAAGGAAGAGACTATGGGGCAACGAATAAGATGATATATAGGAGAACAAGGATAGTGGAAGTCTCGGGCAGGGGGTTTTGCGGCCCTAGTTGGATAACAATGAGGAGATGGTGCATGGGGGGGGGGAGGTATACACTCTCGTTGTGAGAAGGATAGGTTCACAACCATCGAGAGAGACCAAAGATGAGATGGGGTATATGGGTGATATGTTGACAAATGTACATATTTATTGATCACTTTTCTTAAAATTGACATATAATTCTTGCCTAAAAAATAAAAAAAATGAGATTTCCTATTCTTTGCCTATAGCGATTGATAGTGGACAAACAATAGGAATTAGCACCCTCCCGCGTATGGGCCAACCCAACCCAGGAGCTTGGGAGGCACATAGTCGTCTTCTACCAATTTTTATATTTGTTTTATCTTTCAAAATTTTGTTCATACCATTTTTTATTTTCATTTTCTTTTTTGACTAAATATCATTTTTCTTTTAACTACACGATCATTTTTAAAATTTATATTTTTAAAACACGTGGACATTTTTTAAATTTTATGGACATTTTTTATATTCGTGAATAGTTTTGTAATTCATATTTTTTTATTTTGTGAACATTCTTTCAATAATAATTTTTAGATCCGTCAAGACCAATACCTATTTTCGCAAAGTCAAATGCACTAGTTTTAAAATTCCAATTTGATATAAAGCACACATTATAGTCCTTTTTTGGTTCCTTAATCAAATGTGGGCCACCTGCGTGATTTAGCAACTATCCTTTGCTAGAAGCCAATAATATAGCGAAAAACAAGAGCTCCCAATGACATCGCCATAGTTTTTGATATACGTAATCATTTAAATTGGAAAACAGTCCATTTTCAGCCTAAATTGTGCATCATTGGACAAATTTCCCCCGAAGTCAGCTTTTGTACGATTTTGACACTAAAATCTTCGAAACTGGGTAAAATCTACCTCTCGAGCGGTTTTGCTATGATTTAGGTGATTACATTTGGTTTAAACTCCCCCCTCTCTGTATATGTGTGTGTATGTGTATGTGTGTGTCTGTCCGTCTCTCCCTGTCTCAACAATCACCATCACCATCAGATATCATTTATCTATATGCTAAGTGGGTCTCTAACAACAGGAACCGATGCTGAGCGGGTAGATCCCAAGCCCATGAATACTCGAGTTGTACTCATACTTGTTCATGTGGAAGTTCATGGGCTTCTTGTCGACGAAATCCTTCGCGGTGATCAGGTGCTCCTCGACATGGTGCACCGTTGAGTGGGAGTGTACGTTGGTGAACACTTTGTGCTCCTTATCATAGTCCATGTCACCGTAAAGGAAGTCGTGGATCTTATGGATGTCGATGCATTACGAGGCCGTCATCGGTTGCTTCAACATCATCAAATGCCTTGTGGGCTCAATTTGGATATGCGTGCCTGCGAGAGATCACGTGGAATACGAACGAAGCGATTGGGGACATGAAGAGAAACGACCCAACATGCCATGCGGCCTCCCCAAACCGCCTAAATCATACTAAAACCATCTAAGAGGGATTTGCCAAGTTTCAAATATTAGACAATCTATCTGGTTGGGTGGAATAGTGGCAGGGAATCTGAAATTAAGGCGTATGGGACATATAATCCATTATTCGGTTGGGGTGCTAGGGAGTTGAGGAGGGAAGGGGAAAGAGAATTAAGGGGGTCAATTCCCATGTATCTCTTCCTGCCCTCCCAATTTTAATTCACATGTGATGTTACTTCCTTTAAAATTCCCCATAATAATTAACAACATGCACCAAACATGAGTTTGGGAATAAAAATCAACTTCCCTTGCCTAATTCCTTATTAAACTCCCACATGTATACTGCCATTACTTTTCTTCATTTAGCCAAATGCGTTGTAAGGGTCAGTACCAAGATCGACTTGAGGGGGGATTTGTTCATTGATGCAAATTTGAGGTTAAAAAATGGACTTCTTCTTCCATCCTTTTTGAGTGTTCTCTTTCATTAAATTATGATAGAGCAATAGGCTCATCATTGAATTTTACACCCTTCGTCCCATAATATAAGAGTGTTTTGGGACGAAGGGAGTAATTGTTTGTTTGGCCGATCTTATACGAGTAAACAATTATAGTACTACTCTTTTTTTTTGTGAGAAACAGTTAATAACAATTTTGTATTTTTTGAGGGGAACAAATTTTTTTGAGTTATTTTGAGGGGAACTTTTTTTTAGATCATTGAGGGGAATAATTATGATGGAACGTGTGAGGGTTGTTGTAGCCCATCTAGGCTCTGAATTCTTTGCGGCCCATCTCATCCCCGTTTCGGGGTAACAGCCAGTCAGCCGACAGGGCCCATCAGGCAGCCACACACCAACGTGAGCCCCAAGACTCAGAGAAAATCCCCATTCTATGGCGGCCTCTGCCCCACCCTCGTCCTCCTCCTCCTCCTTCCCCGTCTCGTCGCCTCCACTCCACCAGTCCCCCGCCGCCCCCACCGCCGCCTCCGCCTAGGGCAGAGGGGCTGCCCATGGAGCTCTCCAGGATCCGGACCTTCGAGAAGCGCCTCCTCCGGCCGCTCCTCTCCCTGCCGTCGCGCTCCCGGTCGTTCCAGACCCTGGCCCGCGCCTCCCCTCCGCCGCCCCGCGCCCCCTCCCTCCTCCTCCTGCTCCGCACGCGCCACCTCGCTCCCCATCCCCACCGCCGCGCCTCGCTGCCGCCCCTCCGCTCCTTCGCCTCCGTCTCCCCGGCCCCGTCGGCCCCGGGGAAGGACCTCCAGGGCAGCAACGGCAACGACGACGACGACGGCCTCCCGCCCGCGCCCCTCCCGCCGCCGCCCGAGGAGCTCGGCTCCGACGACGACGCCTACTACCAGGAGCAGCTGCTCGAGTACGCGCAGGAGGACGAGGCCCGCCTCGTCCCCGTCAAGGCCTACTTCCCCTGCACCAGGTCGCCTACCTAGCATATCTCACTCCTCCGTATTGTTATTGGGGTTCGGGGCTCATCACCCTCTTTGCCAATTGTCATCTCTTGCAGCATCAACCTCAAGAGCCTCCAGTCGCAGAATTCCTTCAATGTCATCCCGCCCACTTCGCGTGCCACCAATTATGTCGTCCTCAGATACTATGATGTCAAGGGAGACCCAGAGGTGAGCGGTAATCCTATTCACATCCCTGTTTATCACTTGGTTACTGTTTATCTGGTCCATTTCCGCCACAGCCTTTTGATTCATACGCAATGTGACCAACATTATGTGGTCTTGTCTGTTGAACCTAAGAAACAATGTATTTCCTGTACCAAAATTCTGTGTGTCAGTCCACATTTGTTATCTAAGGTTGAAGATTTTAATAGGCACCATTTGCAAAAGGCTACTTAACCGCTTGAAAAGTACTCCCTCCGTTCCAAAATAGATGACTCAACTTTGTACTAACTTTAGTATAAAATTGAGTCATCTATTTTAGAACGGAGGGAGTACCTGTAAAAAGAATAGAGGGGGAAATCACTTCCACTTTTATTTTTCTAGGATCTCTTTATTCAGTGGCCATTTATCATGTGGAATGTAGTTAAGCCAAAACAAATCTCCCAGTCCCATTTCCCGACACCCTACATGGAAGGTGATTACCCTCAGCCCTTTGTTCAAGCCAAGTCACATTGTATCGAGATAACTTGGATTACAGGAGTATCAGTTTTACACACAGAAAAGCAAAAGAATGAGCTCTCGGCAAGGCTACAACCCTCATTTAAGTTTTCCAAGACAAAAGCTCGATACATGACTTATTTAGTGGTCTTTGGCCATTGTCACAGTGACACACAGCCACAGCCACACTATTCTGACCTATATAGCCTACAGGTTGGCTAAGTGCAAAACATGTAACGGATTAACTGCCTTCACAACTCTCCTTTTGTTCTCTAGTTATTTGGACAAACAGTGGGATTCTTTAGGCATGACAAGATGATTTAGAATATATTTGGACTTGCAATGGGTGTCTAATAGCTTGATTCTCGTCATGCTTTTGCTCAGTACATATTTTTGCTAGGGCACATTTATACTTCTCAGGACTTGTGATTGCTGTCTTGTTTATTCATACAATATTCAACACAAGTTCACTGTTTTCTGTTCTTTTCAGATCATGAAAAACTGTTGCAAGCTGATTATAGCTCCATAGTCGGTTATGTTGTGATTGTGCCATCACTTTTTTAGAATAGTAATGTTTATCATTCTTTAGTGTGTTACTAGGGGTCTAATAGAGACTAAATGGGCTTTGTCACCTGCTATTTTGCAGGGTTTTAAGACTGGTGTCATAGATGAGAGCCATTGCCACTACATGGTAGTTTTCCAATATGGGTCCATCGTGCTGTTCAATGTTTCTGACCATGAAGCAGATGGATACCTAAAAATTGTCGAGAGGCATGCTTCAGGATTACTGCCAGAGATGAGAAAAGATGGTAAACTCATTCTCAATATAAGAAAAGAGTACTTATCTGATTTGATACAGTATACTTCCTGAGTCTTTATCTGGTAACTGTTAATGTGAAAAGGTGATACAATATTAACAGGCGCGCGTAGAAACACAGTCTAAGCTCTAAATAGTCCCCACTAAGCAACAACAGGCAAGAAAATTTTGGCAATTGTAAGCTGCCTTCGTAGAGACGACCACTAGCTATTTCTGTAATACTCAATCTTTGTTTTCTTTTTTCACATGCAGACTGTACTCTTATAATGACTATGGCATTTACTCTTAGTCGAAACTGCTAATGCAATTGTACAAATCTTGTCCTACTTTGTGATATCTATCCAGCCTTTAACCTTGTAATTTACAGCTTGTATAAAATGGTCTCACAGTTTGTTGGATGTTCATTGCTGATTAATGGTGAGGTTTGCCCTTTCATTTCATCTTTTGCAAGAGCAAATAGCCTATACTGTACGAGCCGCATTCCAAAAAACTACATAAATCCAGCTGCATGTTATGTATGTATCATTGTGATTACTGTTGTAGTAATCTAATCGTTAGTATTTTCTGAGGATTCAACCTTGAAACCTTAAACTGTAGATTACGCCGTTGTTGAGAGGCCTGCCATGGAGAAGTGGATGGAGGGTGGACTTGATTTTATTATACTGAAGGACCTGAGTATTGATGGTATTCGGACAATTGGAAGTGTCCTTGGTCAGAGTATTGCTCTTGACTATTATATCCGGCAAGTATGTACTCGTTATTTTCATATATATGGTTATGAAACTTTGAAATATCTATTTAAAAATCTTCACTGATAGGTGGATGGAATGGTTGCTGAGTTCACGGATATAAACCGTGGAATGGAAAAAACTGGTACCTTCACTATGGAGAGGAAAAAGCTTTTCCAGTTGGTTGGAAAGGCTAACTCTAACTTGGCAGATGTCATTCTTAAGCTTGGACTTTTTGAGAGGTAAGAATAGCATCATACTGAGAGCTAAGCATGTAAACTCAGTATGATGCGACTGTTAGATTATATGCCAAAATGTGTGGTTTCCGTTCCTGAATTTGTGTTAGGATGTGACTGTTAGACTAATCTTTTATATACTGCATTTTTTGTTTAAAGGGCAAATAGTTTTCCAAGCTCTGGAATGTAAATAAGCTAGATAATTTTCCTTCTATTTCCCATCTTAAATATAGCTCCGTCCCAAATTACTTGCATGTGTTTTGGCCACCTCACATTTGTTGTCTTGTCATCTACTAGTCAGTCGTGTCCACAATATCTTTTGCTTTATGCGATCATATCTGAGACAAGTATTTTGCTTTTGTTTCTAGTTTATAAGTTATGTGTAATGCTGAGAGATGTCAAAAAGCTGATGTATTACGATCGGACTTGCATTGTTGCATAATCATTGACAAATACGTATAAGTCTCATAGTACAGTCCAAATCAGGCTGCATTTTTTTGTTGTTGTTAAAAAAGCTCGTTTGCCAGAAAGCCAGAAAATCATGGGAAATAGTATTTGTTGGCTACTGGGAAATAGGTGTATCTTTTTTGGTGTTTTTGTGTGTGGCTTATAATCACTTTAGATCCCATCAATGAATGTATAATGAGACATCATGGTAATTCAAATATTTTATATATCCATTAGTCTTATTTCTCTGCAAGTGCAGGTGTGCTGATTTTTTTTCTTGTATAACAAAAAATATGTTTTGCTGTTTATGCAAATATGCATAGTAAAAAAAAATCTGAAAATTGTAAAAGTGAGAACATGTGTTGCACTTGTAATTTCTGAATGTTTATAAAATTGTGAAAAGCTGAACAGGTGCTGGCCTTGTAATTATGAACTTCAAGGGCTTGCACCTTTTCACCCCCACCCCCACCCCAGTTAAATAAAACTATTCGATGTCGCTAAAATGAACTCTACAGTTGTGTATCTGCACGCATTTACCTGCTTGTTGCATAGTCATTGTCAAATTTAAATCATATTATATTACAGTCCAAGTGCTACATGAATTAATGTCTGATATTACCTTTTTGGTAAACAAATGCCGTTTGGAATGCCAGAATCATGGCAGAAATTGTATTTATTTCCTGAATGGAAATAGGTGTGTTTTTAGCGTTTTAGCGATCTAAACGCTCTTATATTAGTTCACAAAGGGAGTACTGTGGTTATCAGCTCAGTTTTATGCCAGCTTTGCATTTTCTCAATTGGTTTGACTTTGTGGCATTCTTCATTTCAACTGTTTAAGTATGTAGACAAAGTCCATATCATAAAAAGTTGAGAAATTCTATACACTATGTTGGTCTTATCTCTCTGCAAGTACAGTTGTGTTGAGATCCCCTCTTTTTTTTTCTTGAACACCAAAAATGGTGTGTTTGCTCTATATGCAAATCTGCGCATTGAAAGTCAAAATTGTGAAAAGCTGAAGGGCTTTCCCCCTTCCAGCTCAGAATACCCTTGTATATTTGCGGGGTGCACGCTTACTTACATAACTTTGTCTGCTCCACCAGGTCAGACATTGCTTGGAAGAACGCAAACTATGCGCAGATCTGGGAGTTCCTCCGGGACGAGTACGAGCTAACCCAAAGATTCGGAAACCTTGACTTCAAGCTGAAATTTGTTGAGGTAACGGGCCAGCGCATGGGTTTCGTGTTGGCTTATCTGAAGATCTCTGACAGTTTTTTGTTTTGGCTGCAGCACAACATCCGGTTCCTCCAGGAGATCCTCCAGAACAGGAAGTCGGACTTCCTGGAGTGGCTCATCATCATCCTCATCAGCGTGGAGATCTTGATATCTGTGTATAACATTGTCCAGGAGCAGATGTAGAGCGAAGGCGAGAGAACCAATACGTTGTTGGTGAGAGTGAGCCAGAATGCGAGACCATCGTCAGAGCCACGAACGAACCACACTGTTTTTGTCCGCGAGTTTTTTCGTTCCATTTCTCCCAACCGGTAGAAGCCCCTGTAAAGAATTCTTGATTCGGACCATGACATGATCACGTAGCTTTAGCGCACTTGTTTTGTTCAGAGGTCGTGTTGCCGCTGTTGTCTAGCGGGAGTGTGAAACGCGGATGAGCGAGTGAGTGTGGCCGAGGTAGTAACTGGGGGGCGCGTGACGAGCACGCGATGGCGATGGGTCCTGTTCGCCTTCGTGGTTGAAGCTTGAAAGGTAGGCGTGTGATTGAGTGGGTGATGTTGGCTTGACGGGGCGCGTGCAGGGCATAAGCCACGTTCACATTCTGACAACCACCGGAACTATTTTTTGGGATCGGAATGAGCTTGGAACTATACCATGGATCTAATCTGCCGGGGAATCGTTTGTGTTTTTTTTTTGCGGGGAATAGTTGATTATACTAATATACACTAACATTATATTAGCACTAGTAAATCATATCCATTAGCCATTTGCTCCCTTGATTAATCCGGCCGGACGGCGAGTGGGGGCAGCCAGATGCATGCCGTGCCTCGCCGGCCTGTCGTTGGCTCGTCGTCGTCCACTCCCTCCTCCCCGCCTCCCCCTAGCAAAAATAGCGAAGCGCTCTGACTGGACTCACCGACCGACGTGGCCGGCCCAATCCTGGCCCACCACTTGGCGCCCCTCCCCGGCGGAATCTCCCGTGTTCACACCGCCAAATTACCCAAACGCCCTCCTGCCCGGCGGCCACACGAGGGCAGAACCGTCACCCACAGTCCCCAAGCACGCCCGTGCGACCCGTCCGCCCCTCGTGGCCGCACGATCCCCAGATCCAGCGGCCCCGGTCGCCCTACCAGAAGCTTCCGGCCCGGTGTATATAAGCGCGAGAGGGCCAGTGGCCTCCGTCGTCTTCACCCCCGCTCCTCCTCCCCCCCACACACCCACACGCGCACGCGTTTGACATTTTCCGCCCACCACCGCCGGAGGGAGGGAGCTCCAGCCATGGCCGCCAAGTGCTACCCGACGGTCAGCGACGAGTACCTCGCGGCCGTCGCCAAGGCCAGGCGCAAGCTCCGCGGCCTCATCGCCGAGAAGAACTGCGCGCCCCTCATGCTCCGCCTCGCGTAAGGACGCCCCGCGATCCGCCCGATCCCCTCCCCTCCCCTCCCTCGTCTCGCGCCGATCTGATCTGATCCGTCGTCTCGCAGGTGGCACTCGGCCGGGACCTTCGACGTGGCCACCAAGACCGGCGGCCCCTTCGGCACCATGAAGTGCCCCGCGGAGCTCGCGCACGGCGCCAACGCCGGCCTCGACATCGCCGTCAGGCTGCTCGAGCCCATCAAGGAGCAGTTCCCCATCCTCTCCTACGCCGACTTCTACCAGGTGACGCACCCTTCCCCTCCCCGATCCGATCTCGCCCGCCCAGATCGCCGTGCTCCCGAATCTATTTGATCTGATTTTGCCGTTTCTGCGGTGGTGCAGCTCGCTGGAGTCGTCGCCGTCGAGGTCACCGGCGGGCCTGAGGTTCCCTTCCACCCGGGGAGACAGGTGAGAACCATTTCTGCTCTCCCCCAACCGGCCATAAGATTTATCCAGGGTTTAACCCTGTTTTGTTTAGTTTACCTGCGCTTATTGAAATGATGCTCCATTTCTGTACCTTATCCTCGTGCGGGTTGGTGGACCTGTCAACGTGTATTATTGACTTCAGTGACGACAGATGCGGTATTGTTTAGTTGGGTGGTTGCAATAGTTGATCCAGAGAAAATTGTTTATAGAATGGCGATTTGGTGATATATCGGGCTTGTTTATTGCTGTGATGGATACATTTTTGTTCCATTCAATGGTTGATTCTGATTTTCTATAGCCATAACTATGAAAATGAAATGACATGGTATTCCATAAAATTCTAGTCCATGTGTTGGTGTGCTAATGAGAGTTCAGGGGAAACGTTGTCTTGGTCCAGTAGTGATGATTGAATCTGATGTGTGGGGTTGCTGCATTGGTGTGACCATGGTAGATTAAGAGGGTTATGAAGCTAATTAATCTAATACTAGGTTCTACCCATGTCACTTTGTTTTATTTTAGCCTTCTGGTTCTACTCAATTTTTGGATGTTAGCTCAAATAAACACCTTGCCTGTACTCAATTAAGGTTACTGATTACCAAACTTTAACAACTGTTGTTATCCAATGTTCTGAAGAGCATGTGTTGGTATGATTTTGTATGATATGCACAACTACACGTCCTAGCAGACAGCAGCTACGTACCTATGTATACATTTTCCCACAGAGGTCTCAAGCTTTAGGTAAATGTCGGTAGATAATATTAGACTGGGAGATAGTCTGTGTCACATTTGCTGATGATTACATTCCATGCATATTGTTTCTTAGGCAACATTGTATGCATATGTCTAGAATCTAGATGCTTTGCACAGTTATCCACTTATAAAACAACATTGAACAAATGAGATTGTCGAACTTGCCCACTTGATCTTTATTACTACCTCCGTTTTGGTGAATAAGTCATTCGCGTAGTTCTAGGTTGACGATTTAACTATTCAAATATATATTATATGTGACAAAAAATATATATTTAGAAACTACATCCTTGTAGAAATCTAGTGATATACTTTTCATGACATAGAACACATATTTAATTCCTCAAATCGATGACCTAGAACTACGCGAATGACTTATTCACCTAGACGGAGGTAGTATTTAACAGGGTATCTTCATATCCTTGGTCGAACTATGTGTTCCTTGTTTACTTTTCTATCTATATGGGATAACTGATTGGGAATAATATTTAACAGGGTATCTACATGAATGTTTATACTTCCTATACTATTAGTGTGTGGTTTAGTTAGAGCATCCATGTCCTTGTATTCTTATAGTGCTGTCTAAAATCTGTGTGCATGGAACTAACTGACAAACTGTGGTTTCCTTTACCTGTATTTGTGTGTATTGCACACTGTTTGTTGTGGATGCTTATAATGGGTTGACTGTTTTGTTGCAGGACAAGCCCGAGCCTCCTCCAGAAGGCCGTCTTCCTGATGCCACCCAAGGTACTATAGTGCAACATCTTCTATATCAACACAACTACAGAACTTCTATACTGATAAACATTGCTGATTGTGTTGCTATTTTTGGCACCAGTTATGTGATAGAATGCCCATAGAATGTGTTGGCATATCATCATTCAGGCATTTAGCTATTCATAGTGGTATCAAGTGGCAGTTATTAACCATGTTGTAGTGGGCATAGTTTCATGAGAAAACACAATTAACTTTGATTAATAATTATTACTCCCTCTGTTCCTAAATATAAGTCTTTGGAGAGATTCCACTATGAACCACATACGGATGTATGTAGATGCATTTTAGAATGTAGATTCATCCATTTGCTTTGTATGTAGTCCATAGTGAAATCTCTACAAAGACTTATATTTAGGAACGGAGGGAGTAGATTTTTCTATATTACAAACTGAATTCCATAACTTGCACGCTTCTCAAAGATTGGATATGTCCCAGCCTATGCAATGCACCTTCTCAATGCTGGACCATGCCCTTATTTGCTCACCTTCTACAGTCAGTGTTAAACGGAGCATGCTTGACTATATTTTATCCTGTTAATTTTATGGTGGGTGCATTGGTGGATTTAATTTTACCTGGCTGACATGGTGAACTTACTGTTGTATCAGGCTCTGACCACCTCAGGCAGGTGTTTTCCACTCAGATGGGTTTGAGTGACCAGGACATTGTTGCTCTTTCTGGTGGTCACACCCTGGTTAGTCCAACTGCTTAATTATCCGTTTTGAGTGACCATGCTTGTTTATAGGCTTGATTGAAAGGTTGTGCTTAGACAGCTTTAATTGTCTGATGCAGGGAAGATGCCACAAGGAGAGATCCGGCTTTGAGGGAGCATGGACCGCCAATCCTTTGATCTTCGACAACTCTTACTTCACGTATGTGATATATTGATATATGCTTTATGAGAGCGTCTGCAAAAGAGCCATATTTTTATGTTTTATTTATTTTGGCTGCTCATGCTGTTCCTTGTTTTCTCAAACCAAAATTTCCATCTCCTGACAGTGAGCTCCTGAGTGGAGAGAAGGAAGGCCTTCTTCAGTTGCCGACCGACAAGACCCTCCTGACCGACCCGGCCTTCCGCCCACTTGTGGACAAATATGCTGCGGTACCCCTCTGATCCTTAGTAGCCTATTGGTTTCTTAGAGAGTTCATCTTTGGCTACCATACCCTAGCAATGTAGTGTGAGATCTGAGCCGCTGGATGTCGATTGGTTTTGCAGGATGAGGATGCGTTCTTTGCTGACTACGCTGAGGCACACCTCAAGCTCTCCGAATTGGGGTAAGTGATGCGAGTATCATCGGTGCCCTTGATATGCACTATTGCAATGATGACTTTGCTTGTGCAAACATCCTAGGAGAGTAAATCCATGTGTGTCGAATGTTTTTCAGATTTGGCGAGGCGGGCTGCTGCTGATTCAAGCTCGGCGCCTGAAGGTCGGTGGTAATGAAGAAGAAGAAGATCATGAAGAAGAAGAAGAGCAATAAGGATGTGTTGGCCTGCTGCGGCCATGTCATGTGTTAATTTGTCTCGACTTGGATTAGATGGGTCGGTCGATGGGGTGTTGCATTGTTTTGCTTTGGACGCCTCGTGTCTTGTGATGGGCGTGCTTGTAGTATGAACTGCTAAGTGTTATGTAGTTCCTTTCCGGTTGAATTGGTATTCCCTGTCGAGGACGAAATGAAAATTTGGTTGCCCTCATTTGGCCGTGGAGCTTATCTCAGTGTTTATTTTACCAGCTTGTCGTGGCTAGTTCTGTGTTTATTCTTTTGATCTCCACGCAAGATCAAAAGAATATAGCATCGATCGAGGCATAAGCAAGTTTAGTCGACCGAGACTCAGCAAAACTGATGCATTATGTGTCATCGTTTGCTGTGGGCTGTTTGCATTTGATGCGAAAAACTCTGTTTCGGCCGTGCATCGTGGCAGGCAAGGCAATAGCCGGTAGTAGTGCATACGTACCCCCTTACTCCAGCTAAATATACTCATAACTCGCAAATATCTTTTGCTGATCTTGCATTCATATGGAGCTGCAAAAAATGGAATTAATGATTGCCGAATCACCAAACACCAACCAATGGGAAGGGCCGGAAAACCAACTCCCTCCCTCCACTCCGGCCCCCTCGTTTATAAGTTTAACAAGCCTCCGCCCGCCGTCACCAACCTCCGCAACTCGGTCCACCAATCCACCACCACCATACCACCATGGCCGCCGCCTCCTCCTCGCTCCGGATCCCCGCACCAACCCACCACCCCGCCGCGGGGGCGCGTCCGCGGCGGCTGCCCTTCCACGCCGTCTCCGTCCGCCCCCGCCGCTCCGCGGTCTCCGCCTCCTCCTCCCCGCAGCAGGGCGACGGCGACGACGCCGACGGGCCCGCCGGCGTGCCCGTGCCCGTGCCCTTCCCCCGCGACTCCGCCATCGCGCTGCCTCGTATGGCCGGGATGGTTGTTTGTCTTCGTTGCTCGCTGCGCTTCTGTATGCATATAAGTATATAAGCGTGCTCGTTTCTGAATGCAGGGCCGCTGACGAGCGCGGATCTGATGGGGGAGGCCAGCGGGGAGGGCCTCAGGGTCGCATACCAGGTCCGTTTCCTCTCCTCCTCTCTTCTTCTTCTTCCGAGAAAACACTGACGGCGCTGAATGATTCTGACGACGATGCGATGCAACGCCACTCTGACCGACCAATCTCAGGGCTGCCCGGGCGCCTACAGCGAGGCCGCCGCCAGGAAGGCCTACCCGAGCTGCGAGACCGTGCCCTGCGAGTACTTCGAGACCGCCTTCCAGGTACCATCCCTCCGCCATCCATCCATCAATCCACTCCACTGCCCCCTGATCCTCTCCAATCCATGCCACAGTTTCGGGACATGTGTCGTACTAGTAGTATATTGCAGTGCAGAAACCATCACAGTATGCACCGATTGATATCTTGTCTAAATTAGCACCGATTATCACCATAGGAACCAGCAACAGGTTTTGTGCACGGTTTCGGCGAGCTGGTTTTGATCTGAACACCCCTAGTTGATCTGCCAGGCATCGACCGTCAGGTAGTGATATGATCTTGTGTCCGTCTAACAGGCCGTTGAGAAGTGGGCGGCTGACCGCGCGGTGTTGCCGCTGGAGAATTCCTTGGGCGGCAGCATACATCGCAACTACGACCTCCTGCTTCGCCATCGGCTGCACATTGTGGGCGAGGTGCGGCTGGCGGTTCGTCATTGCCTGCTCGCCAACCGTGGCGTCAAGATTGAGAACCTGCGGAGTGCCATGAGCCATCCTCAGGTGAGTTGGACCGTTTTATCAGCTCATCCCCAACCCTGTTTGATTCACCTGTTTAAATGCTAGCTGTTCCTTTCTTATAATTGTTTTTCAGGCTCTTGCGCAGTGTGAGCAAACACTGACGCAGCTGGGAATTGAACATAGAGAAGCTGTTGATGATACAGCCGGTGCAGCCAAGGTAGGATGCTGTTTGATGGCATTGTTTGGTTCGCGAAATTGCTCTTCACTTCTTTGTCTTTGTTAGCAGTAGTTTCAAACATCAAGTTAATTCTGTTGTCACTAATCAGTAATATGCGCCTTTTAGCAAATTGCAGAAGAAAATCTCCAAGACACTGCTGCCGTTGCCAGTTCATTGTCTGCTCAACTTTATGGACTGGATATTCTTGCAGAAAATATCCAGGTATAACTAGTTCATTCTAAACCTGTAAGAGATCATCTTTTGTTTTTATTCATGGGAACAGTAGCTCACCTCTTTATATAGGATGACGCAGATAATGTAACCCGTTTCATGATGCTGGCTCGGGAACCCATCATTCCTCGCACTGATAAGCCATTCAAGGTATGTGTTGCACGTTTTCTTCCTGCAATTTCTTTGTTCCCCCTTTCCTGGTAAATGCTAATGAAATGTTGCTCTACAAATTGTATGGTCTCCAGACTAGCATAGTGTTCTCTTTGGAAGAAGGACCTGGACAACTCTTCAAGGCGCTTGCAGTATTTGCTCTGAGGAAAATTAACCTCACCAAGGTATTGTATCTTCAGCAACATCATGCTCTTAGTCTTTCGTCAACACTCATGCGGGTTTGAAGCAGAACTGATCGGTGCTGCATCCTTTTTTGTATGGTCTGCAGATGGAAAGCCGTCCACACAAGAAAAGGCCTCTACGTGTAGCTGATGATAACTCCACGCCGCTGAAGTAAGAACAAGTTTATTCATTTGAGTTTCATTTAACAGCGCACAGGTTGAGCTGCACGGAAACTATATTGTTGAGCTGCACGGAGTATATGATAACATTTCTCAAAATATTGTGCCAGGCACTTCGACTACCTTTTCTATGTGGATTTCGAGGCATCAATGGCTGATCCGAATGCACAAAATGCTCTGAGTAACTTAAAGGTGTGGTTTCATTGGTCGGTATGGTCTGGTGGTTAAGTGAGCAAGCGGTGTCTTATTTCGTGTCTGTTTTTGTTTTTGCAGCAAGAGTTCGCCACCTTCCTAAGAGTTCTTGGGAGCTATCCTACCGATGTCACCGAAGCATGAGTGTCGGGCACCTGAGCAAACACAAATCATCCCTTGATAGTCGGTATTTGGCTCTGGAATAGAAGCAATTTTTTCACCTGGCAGTTTTGAACTCCACGATTCAGTAAATCTTCCTGGGGGCTTCTCTGTTCTTTCCACAGGGACAGTAGTTCTCCAGATATTCTTTATTTTCCTGTGAATGTGAGAGAGAACTCTCGACATATGTATCTCTTTTGCCCGAGAGCTCGCGAAATGATGGGCTTTTATTATTATAGGAGTGCTTGTTGGAGAAGTGTTGGTCGGCTTGTGTGTCTTGAATAGTGATGGTGATAGTTTAAAGTCTCAAGCATCAAGTGTGATGTTTATGTTTGAGGTTTCTATAAGCCTATAATGCGTGTGTTATTTGCAAAGTTTTTTTGTTGTTGAGCTTTATTAAATTTTGAACATAGTTACATCGTTTATGACATCTGAAACACTAAAGATAGGAGGATTATCAGTCCAAAAAACAGAAGAATTTGTGCTAACTGCGTGTCTAGCTAAATTGTGCGCCACCAACCGCCATGTTTGCTTCCCGTTTACAATGCTCAAAGAGATTGTACCAATACATTGTGCAATCTGAAAACATTCTGCAAGGATCGCTGATTCCATAATTACTAACTCAAGAGAGTCTGATTCCATAATTACTGGAGTACATCCAATTTTCCCCACAAGCTTGGCATTTGCTTCCGCCGTAGAAGCGTTAAACAAGTGACTAAGAGGTGTACAAGAGCCCGCAATCGCTTCTCCAAGATCGTTACGGATTACAGCTCCTGCACCTCCCGTTCCATCTCCCAAGAAAGATGCATCTACATTCAGATTATACATGTTCTTCGGGGGCTTGCACCAACTTATGTCATGTGGGATAGCTTTGTGACTTGCAGCACCAAAACTACTTGTTAAAGCCTGAATTCTGAATGCTGACGGAGTTGGTGATGCTACATAATATATACCAGGATCCAGTCACAATTAATTCCTTCAGCACAACATGACCAGGCACTGGAGATTTATTGTTTGGTCGACGCAAGATATCTTCCAGCGCAACCGATCCGGACCTATCCAATCTTGCCGCTTCCTCAATTATGTCCAGAATGCCAAGAGAGTGCCATACTTGTTTAGCTCGATAACATGTGAACACCATAGGCTTAATGTCTTCTGGACCCCTTGAGCAAACCGGGCATTGAGCCCAAGTAGGGATGTGCCTCTTCGCTAGTATTGACAATCCAGGTAGTATCCCATGCAAGGCCTTCCATGCAAATATTTTCACTTTACTCGGTACTCTCAATTTCCATAAAATTTCCCAAACTGGATTCCCGCTTGATGTCCCTTGCCCATCTGCTCATGTCAACATGAGGCGGTGTGAATGATCCCATTCAATATAATAGGCAGACCGAACAGAAAACAAGTAAGGTTTGGTATAGTTCCATGCCACAAAATCCTCCATTTGGTGTTCATTTAGAGGAATCTGCATAATTCTGTCTACATCTAAAGGCAACCTGGTGCATGTAGCTCCCGCTTGCGCAGGGTCCAGGGAAGGGTCCGACCACTTTGGGTCTATAGTACGCAGCCTTTCCCTACATTTCTGTAAGAGGCTGTTTCCAAGACTTGAACCCATGACCTCATGGTCACAAGGCAGCAGCTTTACCACTGTCTACATCTATTGGATAAAAAAATATCCCGAATTAGCCACTCATCCGGTCATCAGATCAATGATGACATTAACATTCTGCAGTAAGATTTGTCCACTGGGAGTCTGTATCATGCGATTTATACTTTCTGGGATCCAGTGGTCCTCCCAGATGTTAATCATCTCCCCCGAGCCCACTCTCCAGATGTGCCCTCTGCGAAAAGTACACAGGCCTGCCACTATACTTTGCCAAGTACACGGCAAACCCTTCTTCGGGCCCGCCTTCAGCAAGTTACAATTAGGATAGTATTTGGCTTTAAGAACTCTAGCGCATAGAGAGTCTGGGTTTGAAATCAGTCTCCATGATTGTTGTGCTAACATAGCCAAATTGAAAGAATGCAAATCGCGAAAGCCCATACCTCCATCCTTTTTTGGAATGCATATTCTCCACCATGCCATCTAGTGCATGTGTTTTTAGTCCTCTGTATCACCCCACCAGAATTCAGACATGGCACCGGTCATTTCTTCGCACAATTTTTTCGGTATATTAAAGACAAACATAGCAAAGACTGGAATGGACTGTATTACTGCCTTTAGTAAAATTTCCTTTCCTCCCATAGATAGAAACTTTTCTTTCCAACTTTTCAGCCGCACTATAATTCTCTCCAGGAGGTGAATAAAGCTATCACTCCTGTCTAAGACTGACTGCTCTTTTCTGACGAAGGAACTACAGCCTGATTCTTGTAACCGCTCTGCCTGCTTTTCGGTGCTTCATGACATCAAAGAGGAGCTAAAGAAATTCCAAGGAGCTCAGGTGAGATACACAAATCAAAAGCAAAACAAGCTGGCGCACTGTCTCGCAGTCCGAGCTAGAAGTAAAGGGGACACGCAATGGATGGATAACGTCCCGGATGACCTGAGAGCAGTGCTAGCTACCGACTGTTTGGTTGGCTCAAGAGTAATGTAATTTTACTCTTTTTCCTAAAAAAAAAGCTATCACTCCTGTCCATGCCCACCATGACTGGCAGTCCAAGATATTTATCTGAGAGAGCTCCAGACATTATATTTAGCTCTGTACATATTTCAGCCTTTGTCTCCACCCTTACATTGGGGCTGAAATAAATGCTACACTTTGCTTCACTCACCAATTGACCAAAACGTGCACAATATTGATCTAGGACCTGTCTCAATGAGGTTGCATTAATCATATTAGCTTTCATAAGGATAAGGGAATCATCAATAAAAAGTAAGTGCGAAACTGATGGTGCATTTCTGCAAACCCTGACACCTTCAATGCCACGAACTTCCTCTCTATGAGCCAGAAGACTAGAAAGCCCTTCTGCGCAAATCAAGAACAAATATGGAGATAATGAGTCCCCTGCCGGAGTCCCCTTCCAGGAATAAAAGAATCCATCTCTTGATTATTAAATCTGATCATATATTTAACTGACTAAACACAGGCCATCAACAGATTGACAAACTCCACGTGAAAGCCAAAACGTAGCATCATTTTGCGCAAGAAATTCCATTCAGCCCGATCACTGGCTTTGTGCATATCAAGTTTAACTGCGCAATATCCCCACTTGCCTTTCTTTTTATTTTTTATTGTATGAATGCTTTCATAAGCCAACAAGATGTTATCTGTAATAAGACGACCAGGTACAAAGGCACTTTGTATCGGAGAGATAATATCATATGTGGTCCGGACTACGATGTCAACGCCGTGTCAATTGTCGTGACGCCAGCTGATAGCCTTATTCATAAGGGCATGTACAATGGTGGCAATATGAATACAGATGCCTTATGAAAAAAAGTAGGTTAACTCTTCTACATTGATTTGCTTATCTCTCCATTGAAAGCTATCACTAGTGGGGCTCATCAAGAAAAAGAAAAGAGACTATCACTACACATACATCTCTACTCTTCACTTCAACTTTTTCAGCTTTATGCACAAAACCATAGTTTTTCTCACCAAGCACATGCCTCCTGCAGAGGATCCCGCTTCTCATCCAAACCTACTTTTACTGACATCCGGTCCTACATGACCTACGAGGCATCACCCTGAGACTATGCATTGGCCATGCCCTAAGCCATGGAAGCAGTCAGAAAATTGTGAAAAGCTACTTCAAAACATATATTGGCACAAAGTTAAAAAAAGACATATATTGGCACAAGATGTACCTTCCAAAATGTAAAATTCCACCTATAAGTTCTATCCAGTGACTGGGAAACAAACAAAAAGAGAAGAGATAATCCAGCTACCGATTCAATTTCTACTGTGAATTTTACTTTCAACTACTATTCACGGCTGAATTTGCCTTCTTTTGTTCCATATTCTTTTCATGTTTTCAACTACTATTCATGAGCTCTCTCCACTACTAGGAAAAGGCCTGCTAGTGGGGCATCTGTTTTGCCTACTAATGGCGCATTACAGGTGCGCCACTAGCACCATGCCATTAGAATTTTTTACTAATGGCGCACCACAGATGCGCCATTAGTATACCAGATACTAATGGCGCACCAGGCAGTGCGTGCGCCATTAGTATAGCCCACAGTGCGCCATTACTATCTGACTTAGTAATGGCGCACCACATAGAAGTGCGCCATTAGTAACATTTTTTTTTCAAATTTTTTCAGTTTTTTTTTTCAAATTTTTTCAATTTTTTTTTCCGTTTTTTCTTAATCTCGGGTCAATATGCTTAATCTCAAGTCAAATCGCACTAAGTGGTCAAACTTCCCGGAAGGTCACCCATCCTCACACTACTCCAGCTCGAGCATGCTTAACTTCGCAGTTCTATTCAACCCCAACATCACCTCACTTAACATGCACTTGTTGATATATCTATCATATCTATCCTATTAAACCTTGTTGATGTCTAGGACTTTGTTCATGTTCATGAATATGATGAAATTTTGAAAAATATTTCAAACTTCCCGGTCATATTACGTATCATTTTTTGGAAAAAAAATCCAAAAAAATTTCGAAACCAATTATTTTTTCTGTTACTAGTGGCGCACCCGGTGCGCCACTAGTAAGTTTGAATTTTTTTGACTCTAGATCTTGAAAGCCCTGTAACTTTTTTCTGTTAGGTTTTTTGAGGATTTTGAAAATGTTTAATGAGGTTCCCCAGTTAAATACGGAGGTAACTTTCCGAGTAGATGATTTTTCATATAAAAAACTTTTCAATCCGAGTTCGTATGCAAAAGTTATGCCCATTTTACAAATTCCAGAGAGATTTTGCAAATAAAGTCGAAACTCATATTTGTAAATTTTCCCAACAACTAGACCACATATCACATGGGAAACTTATTTTCTTTTATTTTTTTGACAATTTCATCATTTTCTTTTATTTTTCTAAAAACTGAAAAGGCGGTCCAGGGGAGTGCATTCGGGGAAATTTTTGGGCCAAGTTAGTAATGGTGCACCGTGGGAGTGGTGCGCCATTACTAGTTCAACTAGTAATGGTGCACCACTCCCACGGTGCGTCATTACTAGTTTTAAAAAAAATAAAAAAAAATTGAAAACAAATTACTAGTGGCGCACCGTGGATGTGGTGCGCCATTACTAGTTTAACTAGTAATGTCACACTATCCCCTGGTGCGCCATTACTAGTTTTGAAAAAAAAATTGAATTTTTTTTTGATTTTTTTACTAATGGCGCACCGTGGATGTGGTGCGCCATTACTAGTTTTGAAAAAAAATTGTTACTAATGATGCACCGTGGACGTGGTGCGCCATATTAGTATATAGTAGTGGCGCACCACATGTCTGATGCGCTATTAGTGTCCATTTTATCTATAGCCATTTTCCTAATAGTGCTCTTAGTGGTGGAGCGCCAGGTTGGTCATGGCCATTGTCAGAGTGGATTTTTGGAGGTCATGCATCACTTGGGGTGGGCTGAGCTCTCAGCCGCCGTCACGTTTAATGCTCTGAGTGCTTCCTTTATTTATTTTTTCGCATGCGATTTCGGCTTTTTAGATGATTTTTTTGTTTTTTTTTACTTTTTGGTTTTCCACCTGTCTTTTTTAGCTTTTGGGGAAAAAATTAAAAATATTTTGCGTGAAAAGCGGGCCTTTTTCCCCTCCCTGAGAGGCACGGGTTTGCTTTCACGGGAGGCACGACCATGCCTCTAAAAAACGAAAAGTTTTTTCCTTTCGCGAGAGGCACGGGTTTGCTTCCGTGAGAGGCACGGTCGTGTCTCTTGAAAATGAAATTTTTTTTCTTCTTTTTTCTTCCACGAGAGGCACAACCGTGCCTCTCAGAAACAAAAAAAAGGTATTTTTTCCTTCCGCGAGAGGCGCGGGTTTGCTTCCACGAGAGACACGAGTTTTCTTTCGCAGAGGCACGTCTGTGCCTCTCGAAAACGAAACAAAACATGTTTTCTTTTTTCTTTCTTTGACGAGAGGCACAGATTTGCTTACGTGAGAGGGGCGATCGTGCCTCTCGAACACGAAAAAAAAATGTTTTTTCCTTGCGCGAGAGGCGCTGGTTTGCTTCCACGAGAGGCATGGCCGTGCCTCTCGGAAACGGGTAAAGAAAACAAATTTTCCTTTTTTATTCCATGAGATGCATAGGTTTACTTTCGCGAGAGGTAAGGTCGTGCCTCTTTCAGAAAGGAAAAAATGTGTGCTCCTGGTTCAGTTCTGTCCTATTTTTTCCACGAAAAAAGTTCGTCAAAACCTATCGATATGAGATCTAGTTTTGAAGATCTCGATGCGAGGAATCCAACGGTGAGAACGGTTCGAGACTTGGACGCGCGGTTTAAGAGATAAAACGTTTTGAATAAACGGATCTACAAAAAAAGAGAAAACTCGCAGGTTGCAACAAGTGGCACACTGGGAGATGGGAGTGACATTTGCAAAGAGTGCTCCTTAATTAGTGATTCAGACTAAAGTGACCTTTTGAATTGTCTATTTTATTTATCCAAAGGTTTTTCTATTAGGATTTGCATTAACTAGGCCAACTTATGGCCCACTATGCCTGGAACCGGGCCCTTCGTAGGATGCTACCAAATTTTGTACAAATAGGTACTCCCTCCGTTCAGAATTACTTGTCGCAGAAATGAATATATCTAGACATATTTTAGTTCTAGATACATCCATTTCCGAGACAAATAATTCCGAACAGAGGGAGTAGCATTGTAAGATGCACTAAAAAAGAGTAACATTGTAAGGTTTTTAAACATTATGGCAATGAAAAAAATGCTTTGGAGCTCGGGTTGTTGGGAAACTAAGCATGCAATTTCAAAAAAATTCTACACCCATGCAAAATCTATCTAGAAGATGTATAGCAACGAAAGGGGAGAGTGTGTCTACGCACCCTCGTAGAACTTAAGCGGAAGCGATTCACAATGCGGTTGATGTAGTCGAACTTTCTTCGTGCTCCAACCGATCTAGTACCGAACGCACGACACCTCCGTGTTCTGCACACGTTTAGCTCGGTGATGTCCTCACCTTCTTGATCCAGCAAGACGGGCGAACTAGTAGATGAGTTCCGAAAGCACGACGGCATGGTGACGGTGATGATGATGTGATATCCACAGGGCTTCTCCTAAGCACTATGAAGATATGACCGGAGGAGTAAACGGTGGACGGGGGCGCCGCACACGGCTAAGAAAATGTTGTGTCCTTGTGTGGCACCCCCTCTCCACATATATATATAGGTGGGAGGGGAGGAGGCAGCCCCTAGGGCGCCCCAAGAGACCTGGCGGCAGCCCTAGGGCTGCTGCCTTGCCATGCGCCCCCCTTTCCTTATATGAAGAAGGGGAAGGAAAGAGAGGGGCAGAGGGAAGGAAGGGTGAGTCCTACTCCATGCTTTCCTTTCCTTCCCCTCTTTCCTTCTCCTCCTCATAGGACAACCTCTATAGGGGGCGCACCAGCCCCTTGTGGGATGGTGTGTTCCCTCTCCTGGCCCATGAGGCCCATATCTTTGCCTGGGATGCCCGAAACTCCTTTCCGGTGACCCGATAAGTACCCGGTACCCTCCGGAACACTTTCGGTGTCCGAATACCATCATCCTATTATATAAATCTTTACCTCTCGACTATTTTGAGACTCCTCGCCATGTCCGTGATCTCATCCGGGACTCCGAACAACATTCGGTCACCAAATCACATAACTCATATAATACTATATCATCATCGAGCGTTAAGTGTGCGGACCCTACAGGTTCAAGAACTATGTAGACATGACCGAGACACCTCTCCGGTCAATAGCCAATAGCGGAACCTGGATTCTCATATTGGCTCCTACATATTCTACGAAGATCTTTATCGGTCGAACCGTTATGACAACATACATAATTCCCTTTGTCCATCGGTACGTTACTTGCCCAAGATACTATCATCGGCATCTTCATACCGAGTTCAATCTCGTTATCGGCAAGTCTCTTTACTCGTTCCGTAATACATCACCTCGTGAATAACTCCTTAGTCGTTTTCTTGCAAGCTTGTGATGTGTATTACCGGCCCAGAGATGCCTCTCCGATACTCGGAGTGACAAATCCTAATCTCGATCTATGCCAACTCAACAAACACCTTCGGAGATACATGTAGAGCATCTTTATAATCACCCAGTTACATTGTGACGTTTGATAGCACACAAGGCATTCATCCAGTATCTGGGAGTTGCATAATCTCATAGTCGAAGGAATATGTATTTGACATGAAGAAAGCTATAGCAATAATACTGAATGATCATTATGCTAAGCTAATAGATCACTACTAGGGAAAACCTTATACACAGAAATTTAGCAGCAGCGCGGGTCAAAAAAGGGCGCTAGTGCTAGATAGCAGTAGCGCGTGAGGGAAAAGGGCGCTACAGATAAAATTGTAGCAGTAGCGCGTGCAAGTGTAAAAGTGCTACTACTAATTTTCCCATTGCTGAGACGATAGGCTACACATATATAGCAGTAGCGGGCTTGCAAGAACCGCCCTACCGCTAGGTTCTAAGTAGTAGCGCGTTTCCTAGGAAAAGCACTACTGCTAATGGAAATAAAAAAATGAAAAAAGAGAAAAGTAAATGAAAATGAAAAAAGTAGAAAAAGGAGAAAGGAAAAAAATAAAATGTAAAGCAAAATAAATGAAAAAGCGAAAAAAGGAGAAATGCGTGGCAGTAGCGTCTGTTCATAGGAGGCGCTATAGCTAATATAGCTGCAGCGCGTTTCCTAGACCCCCGCTATAGAAACAGAAAAGGAAATAAGAAAATAAAAGGAAATTACATAGCTATAGCAGTAGCGCATTTTGTAAAAACCGCTATAGCTACCTTAGCTATAGCGCGTTTTGCGAAACGCGCTACCGCTCAGTTTGACTTAACCCAAAAACCGTTTCCCCCCGTCCACCACTTCTCCCCCAAATCCCTCGACCCACCCCGCCATCGTCTCCCCGATTCGCTGTCGCCCCACTTCGCCGCCGTCTCCTGCCAACGTCGACGCCCCCGGAGCCACTAGAGCCGCGCGCCGCCGACGCCACCGGAGCCGCCCCCAATGCCACCAGAGCCGCGCGGCCTCATCAACGCCACCGGAGCTGCCGTCGACACCACCGGATCCTCCCTCACCGTCACTGGAGACGCCCCTGCCTCCCTCGCCACCACTGCCTCCCTCGTCACCACCGGAGCCATCCTCTGTAATCCCCCACCCCTCCTCTCTCTCTCTCATGCATAGCACAAACACTGGACAAAGAACTAGCTAGCTAGGTTAACTAGTTTAATTAGGTTAATTATCTAGGTTAGTGCAAAATTTTAGTTAGGGCTTTGATAGAGAACTAGTTAGGTTAACTAGTTTAATTAGGTTAATTATCTAGGTTAGTGCAAAAATTTAGTTAGGGCTTTGACAGAGAACTAGTTAGGTTTTAACTAGTTTAATTAGGTTAATTATCTAGGTTAGTGCAAAAATTTATTTAGGGCTTTGACAGAGAACTAGCTATGTTAACTAGTTTAATTAGGTTGATTATCTAGGTAAACTAGGTTAACTAACTAGGTTAAATAGGTCGGTTAATTAGGTTCGTTAGGTTACAAGCTAGGTTAAATAGGTTGGCTAGGTTAGAGCAAAAATTTATTTTAGAGCATTATGTCAGAAGGATTAGAGAAATGGAGTCCCTTTGCAATTTAATTGGGTTCTGTCCTAGGCAGAGAAGGGTTAGAGAAAATAATGTGTGTGTGTGTGTGAGAGAGAGAGAGAGAGGAATAGCCAGATCAACATAATTTGGGTTCTGTCCTAGGCAGAGAAGTGTTTAGTGAGGTCATTTTGCAAAGGTTTTTGATTTTTGAAAAGACCACTATTTTTCAAGGAAAATAATTTAGGCAAGTTTTATTTTAAAGATGATCCCTTCCTAGACTTCTGTTGTTGATTATATCTTTTCATTGAAGTGGTCATGTTATATCTTTTCATTGAAGTGGTTCGATTGTGCCCAAGTGGCTTTGTTGTTTCCAGGGAATGAAGCCGAGTGGCCTATGTTTTGCTGGAATGTTGATTCATTTCCGTTCCGACAAATTTCAGGTTCTCGATTTGTCCACTTTTTTTAGCAAAAGTCATGCCGAAATTTTCCGTGAATTTCGGCATGACTTGTGCTACAAACTAGGACATATCGAGTTCCCAGCATTTGCCGCACCGGGAAGGAGTCAACGTTCCTGCAAAGCATAGGCCTTTTTTGATGTCATTATTCATTTTATTAGGTCTTGAATTAATTGACTAGATTTAATCGTAGGCAACATGGCTAGCAACAATGAAGGGCAGAGTTCTGGTGACTGCGACAACGTCTACCTGGCGGGAGGACAATTTTTGAGGGAAGCCAATGATCAAGAGTTGATGTTGGTGGGTCCAGCTATCACATTGGAGATTGATACCGACATCGAGACCGATGCTGAGACTAAGACCGGTGCTAAGACTGAGACCAGCATCGAGACCGGCGCTGAGATTGAGACCGGTACCGAGACTAGCGGAGCCGGTATAGAACCGAAAGCAAAGAGGCAACGACTTCCTAACAAGCTCAGGACTACTAGACTGGTGGTCACGGAGGTGTACGGCGACAATTTTGAGCCAACCGCGCCCGAGGAAGCGCACGCCTTCTACAACAATCAAATAGGCTGCATCATACGGACAACCGCCACCATCAACGATGAGAAACTAAAGAAGATAGATAATATGAGGCCCTCCCTCCTAAAGAAGTTGCACCAGATATTGTTGTTCCCGGGCCGGAATGAAAAAGATTATAAAGATCCAGATAAGGACCCGGTAATGAAGAAGATAAACAAACACGCCATGACCAAGTTTAGCGACGCGTTGGCCGCCTGGAAATCAAGGGTGAAATATCGGATCGTCATCAAAAAGGATCCCTACTCCGAGATTGTAAAGGACAATCCAACAATCACGGCAGAGCACTTTGAAATATTCAAGGCGGCTTGTGAGGCCGAAGCTGCCAAAAAAAGTCGAAGTACATGAAGGGGCTTCAACAGAGGAACATTGGGTCGCACCACCTCGGAAGCCGTGGTTACGACGGGAAGAGGTCCATATGGGCCAAGGAGGACACGGAAGCCACGAATCTGGGCATCCCAGACCCCTTGGAGGAGTTCACTGTCCCACAGGAGCGTGACGTCCTCAGGGCCCGGCACCGTTGGGACCCAGTGAAGAAGGTTTTCGAGATGAACCCGGTCACGAGGGAGTTCATGAGACAGCTGGTAATTTTAGTTTCTGATCAATTCGACTGCACATTATTCATATTTGTAAATGATCCTTGTGCCTTTTGCAGAGAGAGAGCAGCACAGGATTGTGGCCGAAAGCGACTCGCCGTCTGAGGCGTTGGCGAGGTCCAAGTGGGACACTCCATTCAACCGGGTGTTGAACATATTGAAAGGACTCCCAGTGGAGACTCAACCATCATATGGATGCGTGCACGGTGTCAGAGACGACACCAAGTGGAAGAAGTATTACCGTGAGACCACGGACGAGAGAAAGGAAAGACATAGGTTAACTGAAGAAAACATCAACAAGAAGGTTGAGATTGCGGTTGAGAAGAAATCATCTGAGACAGTCGCAACAGTGGTAGCTGCCGCAAAGCAGGTGATTGCAGATATGTCTACCGGCTTGGTTCTGGCCATTTTCAATTGGAGCAGGCAAAATCCAGAAAAAAATGCAGCGGACTTTCCCCTTGCTGACTTCTTCGAGAGCAGCTCGACTAGCGTTGCACCAGCACCTGCTCCCGCATCGGCTCCTGCACCTACTCCCGCACCTCCTCCCACACCTGCTCCGGCACCGGCTCCGACACCAGACGTGCTCGGCGGTGCTTCGTCTTTGCACGGTGGAGGCTAACTAATTTTAGGTGTACTTATTTTGCGCAGCGGCGGGCGCACCGTCCTCATCATCCTCTACCCCCGATACTCCCACGCTCTTTACTTGGACTCTCGAAGAACATTAACAAAAAGGATTACACTCACATCAAGAATGTTCTCGACGGTGCTATCTTTTACTACGGCGCATGGGGTGGAGAGGTCAAGGACAAGAAGTACAGGGGCGGCAGGCCCGCCTTCAGCCATAAGACCGACTTTTGCTGCATCCAGCAACCAAGTAATTCTCTTAATGATGGATTCTATGTCCTACACCACATGCTAGAGTACAGAAGGGATCACCAGAACCTTCACATGTCACCTAGATCCGGCGATGCCCATATTCTGCAATGGGCAAAGAACATAGGAGATATCGAGGATCATCGACTTCGAGCTGAGTTCTATCACATCCAGCACGAACTTGCCCAAATCATCATGAAGGAGGTCGTCAAAAAAACAGACATGTTCTACGAAGAAGGACAACTGTCGCGGGAAGATGTCCGAACACGCATAGCCTCTCAGCATCTCGACATGAAGCCTTTCAGTAAGCTCGGGGACTATCTCCCTGACATGGCTGGATGGCACGACATGTTGGAGTGATTGTCGATATATGACAATGTGTCCGTTTAGTCCATACCTTTTGTATGACAAAACTTTGAGTTATGCACGACGAAACCTTATTTGTGATGTAATTAAACCGTCCTCCTCGACTAGCGAAGATCACTCTAGTTAGGGCATTTTGGGTACGATGAACTTTGTTATTTATGCTTATGATATGTTGCTTCTATTTTCGCCAAGTCTGTCTCTTTCTGTTGCTCAATTATATATGTTGCATATCATCGACTCATGTGACGATGCAGGTGCATAGATCATCGATGGCAAAGAAGTGCTACGCCAGGAGTATAGGATGAGTGGCCGGAGTGTCAGGCCCGGTTTTCGAGCGATAAACAATAGTTATTTTAGGTTTCATAGTGATAGCGCTTCTCACGTATATCATTGTTTAGATGGATGACGATGTAGTTGCAAGTAATCAAGACTTGTATCGCTATTTTCGAGATGATGACGAGAGACCACTTTGTGTTGGATGATGATTATGATGATGACATGATTTGATGAGACTATTTGTATGTATATGCTGTGATTACATTTGTATGTGTATGATATGCTAAAGATTATTGTATAAAGCCTATTCAAATACAAAACAAATATGCAGAAAAAAACAGAAACTAATAAAACTAGCAGTAGCGAGGGGAATAAAGTTAGTAGTAGCGCTCCCTTACCAGTAGCGCGGCCTGCTAGAAAGTGTTGCAGATATTAGCAGCAGCGCTCTGCTGTAAAGATCACTACTGCTATCCATGTATAGCAGTAGCGTGGGGTAACATGCGCTACTGCTATACGTTAGCTGTAGCGCCTTATCAGTAGTGCGACATCCCGCACGACTAATAGGCAAAATACCCGTGCTACTGCTAGGGTTTTCCCTAGTAGTGGATGGTTCTTGTCCATCACATCATTCTCCTAATGATGTGATCCCGTTCATCAAATGATAACACAGTTCTATGGTTAGGAAACTTAACCATCTTTGATTAACGAGGTAGTCTAGTAGAGGCTTACTAGGGACACTGTTGGGGATATAACTATTAGGTATGACCCGCCCAGGAGGGGCCGGGTTATACCTATGGCGATTCATCATCATGAAGCCCACAAAGATATTTGAAGATGACGGTTTAGTTAAAGGGCCCAAGGCCCAAAGGCGACTTAAGGCCCGTAAGGGTAAATCTCCATATATGTAAAGACTTGTACTTTAAGGCATGTAAAGATAGTCACCGAGCCGGACATGTTCTATGAGCCGACCGGGACTCCGTGAGCTGCTGGATGTTGACCTATGTATATAAAGGGGCGACCCGGCGGCGATTCAAGACAAGAAACAAGAAATCGAAGGTAGATCAAGCGGATTCGCTCCCTGGTAATCAAGACATAAGCAATACCACCTCAAAGTAGATTAGGCCTTTACCTTCACCGCAAGGGGCCGAACCAGTATAAAATCCCCTGTCCTTTGTTCCGTTTAACCCCTTTAAGCTTCCTAGTTGCGATGGCTCCACGACTAAGTCCTTCTGCTAGGATATCTGCCGTGACCTTTCCACGACAATTGGCGCCCACCGTGGGGCCAACGCATGGTGGATTTGAGTTCTTAAAGGGCAGTTTTGAAGGGCTCAAGGGATACACTGTGGGCCGGATGACCAAGAGTCATTGCGACAAGCTCTACATCGATGACGCAGGCCGGGGCCCTGAGGCCGGCTCAATTGAGTATGGGTACCGGGTCCCCTTCGGTGGAATCCACGTCTTCATCGGCAAGATCGGTGAACCGGGCATCATCGACACGGCTCATCGTGCGAGACCCGGTCGAGTTCAGCCTGCCGTGAAGCGTGCCTTCATGGGATGCATCCATGGAGTGGAATTTTCTGAAGGATCTATGTGTGGCGATGAGACGGCCATCTACTCTGATGGTGAGTCACCCACGGGTGAGACTGATTCGTTGTATCAACTGCAAGATGGAGGGCTTGGGGGCTATTCCGATGGCAACAGTATTCCGGATCCCTATGAGCCGCCAAACAGAGTCAGGATCTTCATGGCTGGCACGCAACTTGGGCAAAACTCTACGGTTGTGGCAGCAATGACTTCCGGGTCAGTAGCGGTGACGACAGCCGAGGCAGGAGGCCCTGTGCGCCTGTCGGCTCAGGTTTTGATGGCTTTGATGGATAAATTGATGGCTCTGCTAACAGCCATGGTCAACCCGGTGAATCAAGCTCAGCATGATGCGGAGGTGGCACAGTTACGCGAGGAGGTAGCACAAGCTAAAGAAGACCTGGTGGCGGTGGACGTCATGATGGCCATAGAACGGGCTGCTTTGGATGCTCAGGCCCAGCGGATTCAGTCAGAGGCTTTCCAGCTTATGATGGATCAGAACACGTCAAATGAGATCATGAGGAGAAGGCACCAGTCCCGTCTACCTACGGTTTATGAGCCTAGAAACCTCTTCCGCATGCCCGGTGCGGGGCCCAGTAACCCTCCAGAGATAAACTGGAATGCGGCACCTGGGGTAGGAACACCGGTTCAGCCACGCATGACAGAACCCCCTAGTCTGAATACCGCTCCACCTCTGCATGTACCGACGCCACCGGGTCACTATTCTAATCCATTGGAAAACATGATTGCTGTGATAGCACGATTGGCGGCTCTCCCGGTGCATGGCGAATCTCCAATGGCGGTTGAAACACAAAGGGTCAGCGAACTTCTTCAGACAACCTTGGCGCAGCAGGAGGCATATTCTTACAGTCAAGATAGGATTCACTCAACCCCTCGCCCAAGCCAGAGCCGGAGTTATAGAAGGCATATGGACTCACCTGCCATTTCAAGTAACGCCAAGCACCGTGATCAACTGCACGGGCATGAGCCGGCACATGATGGAGCCCTTAACTTGCGTCGACAAGCCGAGCAAGCGGCTCAGCAAGCAGCTCAGCAGGCGGCTCAACAACCCTTTCCGGTTTATCCTACGACTTCGATTGAGGCAGGCGTGACCTCTCGGTCTATAGGTGTACCCTGTTTGGTGCCGGCTTTGCGTAATGAGCGTTTGCCCAAGGATTTTAAAGGACCTCAAAAGGTTCCTAATTACACAGCCGATTTACCTCCCGAGGCATGGATTGAAAGTTATGAGATGGCCATGGAGCTACTGGAGGTCAGTGATGCTAAGTGTGCCAAATACTTTACCATGATGCTGGATGGAACGGCCCGTACTTGGTTAAAGGGGCTGCCTGCCAACTCTGTCGGGTCATGGGAAGAGTTGAAGGCCCGGTTTATTCAGAACTTTAAAAACACATGCAAGCAGTCCATGTCGATTGTGGACTTGACTAACTGCAAGAAAGAGGAGGGTGAATCCATGACCCATTGGGTGCGCCGGGTCAAATCTATCATACATTCATCTGATAACATGAACGCCAACTCTGCGGTCTTAACGTTGGAGAAAAAATGTCCTTTCTTGTCTCTTAAACAGAAGCTGGGGCGACTCAAGTGTGATTGTAATGACATGGGCCAACTGATGTCGGCTCTGGTCAAGTATGCCGACTCTAATAGTACCAAGGACCCCGAATCTGACAATGAGAAGACAGGGAAGGGAAAGAAGAATGGCAATGCCAAGGGTCCACAGCATAACCCGACGAATCAGGGGGGCAATGGTAAACGCAAGGCTGATGGTAGCTCAGAGTTTGTGGCTAACACCAATGTTCAGGGCAACAATCAACATCGTAAGGGGAGTTCGCATCCTCGGACCGGCGGTTCAGGTCCTACTCTGTGCAGTTGTTGAACGAACCCTATCCAAGGCATGGCACGCAGGGGAAACTAGCCACTCACCTTTGGAAAGATTGTACGATCATGAAGGCTTTCAAAAACTCTAACGCGTTCGACAACGATCAAGGGCCGGGCGGCGGCTCAGGTGGCGGCGGTTCCCACGACCCGGGATATGGAGGTGGCGGTTCTAATTCCAGCTTCCAAAGCCACCAAAATAACCAAGGTAGCCAGGGTGGTTACAATCAGTAATCTGGCCAGGGGGTCAGCAACAGCAGCAATCCGGGTATCAAAGTCATCCAAAGCAGTTGAACAGCAGGCAATATCACATTTTCACCACAAGTTTGTGCAAACGGGACCAGAAGCTTCACAAGAGGGTTGTGAACGTTGTTGAGCCGGCAGCTCCCCAATACTTGCGATGGTCTGAGCATCCCATTATGTGGAGCCGGGAGGATCACCCGCCCTGGGTTGAGAATCCGGGTCACTTGGCTTTGGTGGAAGCGCCTCAAGTTGGTGGATATAAGTTTACTAAGGTACTCATGGATGGAGGTAGCATCATTAATATCCTTTATTATGAGACTTTCCGTCGCATGGGGTTAACTGACAAAAATCTTAAGACATCCAATACTATCTTCCATGGAGTGGTGCCCGGTAAGTCGGCATACCCAGTTGGCAAGATTGAACTGGAAGTAGCCTTTGGAGATGAGCATGACTCCAGGGCTGAGAAGTTAACTTTTGAAGTGGTCAAGATCAGAAGCCCGTACCACGCTCTGTTTGGACGGTCGGCTTATGCCAAGTTCATGGTGCGACCGTGTTATGCTTATCTGCAGCTCAAGGTGCCGGGTTACAAAGGCACCATCACAATACATGGAAGTCGAAAGATAACTTGGAGTGTGAAGAAGGTGATGCGGCTTATGCTGAGTTGGTCTGTGCAGCGGAAGTGTTGAAATTTTACAAGGATAATGTTGAACCAGCTGATATGACGTCTTTGAAGAAGCCAACTACGGAGCATGACCCAATGATGAAGTTTAAATCGGCCGATGCCACCAAGCTTGTTGATTTTGTTCCTGGCGACTCATCCAAGTAGTTCAGTATCAGTGCTAATATGGATCCCAAATAGGAAAGCGCGCTCATCGAGTTCATCCGTGAGAACCGGGACATCTTTGTATGGAAACCTTCTGACATGCCGGGTGTACCGAGGGAACTCGCTGAGCACACTCTTAATATTGATCCAAAATTTAAGTTGGTCAAGCAATTCCTTAGTCGCTTCAATGAGGAGAGGCGTAAGGCCATTGGTGAAGAGGTGGCCCGGCTCTTGGCAACCGGGTTCATTGTTGAAGTGTTTCATCCTGAGTGGTTGGCTAACCCGGTGCTGGTGCTCCAGAAAAATGGCACTTGGCGTATGTGTGTGGATTACATGGACTTAAACAAGGCTTGCTCGACTGACCCCTTTGCTCTCCCTCGCATTGATCAAATCATTGATGCTACGGCGGATTGTGAGCGTTTGAGTTTTTTGGATGCCTACTCTGGTTATCATCAGATCAAGATGGTAGTTAAGGACCAGGAGAAGACAACTTTTATTACTCCCTTTGGAGCCTTCTGTTATGTATCTATGCCTTTTGGGCTCAAGAGTGCCCAGCGACTTCCAAGCGTTGTGTGCAGAATTGTCTTCACACTCAGATTGGGCGCAATGTTCATGCTTATGTGGATGACATTGTGGTGAAATCCAGAGAGAAAGAAACCTTGATAGATGATTTGAAGGAGACCTTTGATAATCTCCGGGTCTACAATATGATGCTTAACCCGGCCAAGTGTGTCTTTGGTGTGCCAGCAGGCAAGGTTTTGGGATTTCTGGTTTCTAACAGAGGCATTGAGGCTAACCTGGAGAAGATTAAGGCCATTACCTCTTTGGAAAAACCAAAGTGTATCAATGATGTTCAGCGTCTGGCGGGTCGTATTGCTGCTTTAAGCCGGTTAGGTGAGAAGGCCATACCGCTGTATCAGATCATGAAGAAAACCGACGACTTTGTCTGGAGTGATGCTGCGAACGACGCATTTGAAGCCTTGAAGAGGCAGCTTGCTGAACCGCCAGTCCTGGCTGCTCCCATTGACAAGGAGCCGTTGTTGCTCTATGTGGCTGCTGATGCCCGGGTTGTCAGCATGGCTGTTGTGGTGGAATGGAAGGAGGCAGGCAAGGAATATCTGGTTCAATGGCTGGTTTATTATATCAGTGAGGTGCTAGCTCATTGAGTCCAAGCAGAGGTATCCACATTGGCAGAAGCTTGTTTATGGGGTGTTCATGGCCAGCCGGAAGCTTAAGCAATATTTTCTGGGTCATCCCATCACTGTGGTCAGTTCTGCTCCTTTGGAAGATATCATTCAAAACAGAGAAGCCACATGGCGGGTAGCCAAGTGGGCTATCGAGCTTGGACCTCATGGTTTAAAGTATATGCCTCGCACTGCCATCAAGTCTCAAGCACTGGTGGATTTCATCAACGATTGGACAAAGCTACAAATGCCTGAAGAGAAGCTAGATAACACATATTGGCCGATTCACTTTGATGGGTCCATGCAATTGGAAGGCTCGGGGGCTGGAGTTGTCTTAGCTTCCCCTCGAGGTGACAAGTTTTGTTATGTTCTAAGGTTGATGTTTCCTTGTACTAACAATGCAGCTGAGTATGAAGCCTTGCTCCATGGTCTTCGGATGGCTAAGGAGATGAACTTAAGCCGGGTGAGGTGTTTTGGCGATTCAGACTTGGCTGCTCAGCAAGTTTCAGGCGGGATTCTAAAGACCCACTCATGGCGGCTTACCGCCGTGAGGTTGATGCTATTGCTGGGCACTTCAAGGGTTATCAGGTGGAACACATTGATCGCAGGAAGAATGAGGCAACTGATGCTTTGAGCCATTTGGTATCTCAGCGTAAGCGGTGCCACCTAACACTTTCTTGGATGTTCTGCGCAACCCCTCCATCAAATTTCCTACAGAGGAAGATTTGGCCATTCCTGACCCGGAGGCACAGTTGGTGGCGGCTCTTCACGTTATTCCAGATTGGACACTACATATTTGGCTTACATGACCCGGGGTGAGTTGCCTAAGGATGAAACTTTGGCTAGGAAGATAACCCGGCGGTCTAAGTCAATGACAATTGCCAATGGCGAGTTACACCATTGCAGTGTCACCGGGGCATTTCAGCATTGCGTTTCTCCTGAGGAAGGCCGTGAGATTCTTCGTGAGATTCACGAAGGAGATTGTGGACACCATGCCAGTTCAAAGTCCCTTGTGGCCAAAGCTTTTTGTCATGGATTTTATTGGCTGACGGCTCATGCTGATGCAGAGGATTTAGTCATGAGATGTGATGGTTGTCAGAAATTCTCACGACGAGCTCCTGTGACGGCTCAAGAATTCAGGATGATTCCAATTACTTGGCCGATTGAAGTTTGGGGGCTTGATATGGTTGGGCCTTTCAAAAGGTCCAAAGACAAAAAGACCCACCTTTTGGTGGCGGTTGATAAATTCACAAAGTGGGTCGAGGCAGAGCCAGTTAGTAAGTGTGACGCAGCCACATCGGTTCAATTCCTGAAGAAGGTGATTTTTCGTTCTGGCTTTCCACACAGCATTATAACTGCCAATGGCACTAATCTGTCCAAGGGTTCCACGGAGGAGTTTTGTCAACGTGAGCATATTCGACTTGACGTTTCATCAGTAGCTCACCCCCAGTCCAATGGTCAAGCTGAAAGAGCCAATCAAGAAATCTTGAAAGGCATCAAGCCCCGGCTTATGGTTCCTTTGCAACGGATGCCGAGTTGTTGGGTGGAAGAGTTACCTTCAGTGCTATGGAGTATCTATACTACCCCAACAGATCTACAGGTTACACACCTTTTTTCATGGTTTATGGAGCAGAGGCGGTTCTTCCTAGTGACATTCGACATGACTCGCCCCGCATGGCGGCTTACGTTGAAGCTGATAATGAACAAGCGCGTCAGGATGCACTTGACCTATTAGATGAGAAGCGTGACCTGGCGGCAGCCCGTCGGTGATTTACCAACAGGACCTGCGCCGTTATCACAGCCGCCGAATTAAGTCCAGAACCTTTCAAGAAGGTGATTTGGTGCTCCGGCTCATCCAGGATCAAACTGATGCACACAAGTTATCCCCACCTTGGCAAGGGCCCTTTGTGGTCAGCAAGAACTTGAACAATGGGTCATACTACCTTATCGATGTTCGAGAGCACAAAGACTCACGTAAGTCGGAGGAGGAGACCCGCCGTCCGTGGAATATTGCTCATCTTCGGCCTTACTACACATGAGCCACCGACTCTTATGATGTACATATTTTTTTACCATGTATATATTATGATGATTATAAATAAAGCAGGGCCTCTGTCAATTTTTATCTTCAATAACGAGCCTTCTTCATCATAATTCAATGATCATCGGGGGCTGATCATATTCGAATCTAGCTTAACCCCTTTGGCACAGCTTCCTGATCGTATTCGAATCATAGCTGTTGAAACCTCTTTATCACTTGGGGGCTGGATCGTATTCGAATCATAGCTTAACCCCTTTTGGTCCGACCCTGATCATATTCGAATCAGAGTTGTTAAATATTTAGACCA
The DNA here is from genome assembly GCF_018294505.1 of Triticum aestivum. NCBI lineage: Eukaryota > Viridiplantae > Streptophyta > Magnoliopsida > Poales > Poaceae > Triticum > Triticum aestivum. The sequence continues at coordinate 63,798,891 of NC_057798.1, forward strand.
TTGGGGGCTGATCGTATTCGAATCTAGCTTAACTCCTTTGGCACAGCTTCCCGATCGTATTTGAATCATAGCTGTTCAAACAACTTGATCATTTGGGGGATGGATCGTATTCGAATCATAGCTTAACCCCTTTTGGTCAGACTCTGATCGTATTCGAATCAGAGTCATTAAAAAAATGTCTCAAGGTCACTTGGGGGCTTCCTGTTCAAACATAGGTGTCATTCACCAAAGAGAACATAGCTGTCGGTACCCACTTGATCGGCGTAATGCCAAAAGCCACTTGGGGGTTTCCTGTTCAAACAAAGGTGTCATTCACCAAATAGAACATAGCCATTAACCCTTTTGGTCTGTCTTACTGATCGCATTCAAATCAGAAGCCTCTTGTTTTTCTCTCCATGTTGATTTAAGTCTTTTGAAACGGTTTTTCTGGGTTTCTCTTGATACTTGCTTGCTTACGTCTGAAGCATATATGTGGTTTCAATTAACCTAGCTTGACTTTTGATGATAAGTCGCCAACATATGAGAATCATCAAACACTTGGAATTTTGGCTTCTAAAGTTTGGGTTATCACCCTTACTGCACAGGTCGCATAAGCCGGCAGTACAAATTCAATATCACATGTATGATATTGTTATTATAGTTATGTTTCAAGTCCTGGTTCATACCAGCCCTATCTATGACTATTTTTTACACATCAGAGGTTATATGCAAAGTATCATGACCCGCCGTACAGTAAACCGCCAAGGGATTTTGTGATCTATTTTTGTGTGCAGGAAAATTCAGGATTTTTCTACGCACGAGTCACACAATATGATAAGTGTAAAGAGCATAAATATAAGGTGGCGGCTTAACAGTGTTGAGCACCAAAACATGCACGATGGCACGGCTGAGCAAAGTCATTACTACCCTATTACATGACTCCCCGAGTCCAAATGATCAACTGTTTTTAAGGTCACAAGTATGAACCACCCAGCGAATCAAGCTTCTTGCTCTTGTTGGCCTGATGCTTCCGGATTATCCTTCTTCGATTTGTTGTCCTGTTCTATCTCCTGGAAGGCGGGTGATGACCAATCAATGCCACTTAAAGCTCAGCTTCATCATCAATAAGCTCTTCCGGGTTAACTTCAGGAGCGAAAGTGTGCTTACGAATTGGGGGTATCAGATCCTGCACTTTATAAGATGGTGTTGGCATTTTCTGATTCTCCAAATCATAAGCCGGCTGATATTGGGACAGATCGGTTTCACTGGCAACCAGGCTATCCAAAGGATGGATTTCTTTCACACAGGCGGAAAAGTCCTTGCTAAATGGGTTGCCGTCTTATTTTAAGTTCGGGCACCCGGTTGATAGCTCAGCCAGGTCTAGCTCTGGTAGCCAAGCTTTGGCCCGGCTTAAAGAAGTTACAACCCCGACTCTTGCACATGATCTCTTCATTTCCCCAACCCTCTGAGGCAACACAGAAAGCTTTCTCAGCACATCAACTAAAAGTGCTGGTGCTTGATTTGATGGAGAAATTGTGGCTAGGGCACACTGCGTCCCAGTATAAAGTTGTTCCACCAGCGTGTAAACTGCTTTCAGCTTCACAAGCATGTCTTGGTTGAGGTTGGTGCTCCTGGGGCCTGCATAGTAATCACAAATGAGTTAAAGGCAGTTCATATGATCCATAGGGATATTCAACTTTGATAGTTATAAGGCGGCTTACCAAAGATAGCTGAGACCATCCGAGTCACATGGCATTTTAAACCAAACAACTCCGTTGTCACCTCTTCAAGAGTCGTCTCTGCTTTTTCAGCCCGTTGGGTCAAGGTAATCTTTTCTTCAGCCTAGGCATTTTTCTTAGTTTCAAAGCCGACTTTCAGTTTTTCAGATTCAGACACGCTGAATTCAAATTTTGAGTTTGTCCTCCGGGTCTCAGTCTCCTGCAGCTCCATGCGATTCTTCAAGTTAGATAGCTCTGCTTGAAGTTGAGCAGTGGTGGTCTATTCATACACCGAAACAAAGTCATACATCAATATCAGTGCAAAATATTAAGTCCCAAGCCTTTTGGCAAGCAACAACACTTGACACTTGGGGGCTAATGTCTGCCGAAAGCTTATTTATGTGGCGGCTTATGTACATAAAGTCCCAAGAACTTTGCAAGCAAGAGTACTTGGCACCTGGGGACTAATGCATATTGCTGTTCAAAACTACACAAGTAAGTGTTATCTTCTACACAAGAATTTAAAGGACCAGCTCATTCATGCTGATTAAACCGGCCCTTGGGGACTACGGATTAAGTTGGAAGTTTAAAAGATTCTACCAAAGAATATTACATATGCTCATGGTTCATCTAATTCTACAACATATTCATCATAAACAGTAGACTTGGGGGCTGGCATAATAGGCATAACTCAATCAAGGAAGAGTTCATACCTCAAAATTCTAGTGCATCTGCTTCACCATATCCACTTCAAGCTCGCGGCTGCTGTGCACTTGACTAAGATAACTAGAAAAAACTTCGCGAACACTCAATTGGGAGTATTCAGCAACATCGAATCCGACTTTACATTGTTTAATGTGTTCTTCCTTGGCAGAATGCTTAGCCAGCACAGTGGGCCTTCCCGGCTCTCTAAAGTCGGTGGCAGTAATCACCACGTCTTCATCATGCGCATCAACCGTCTTTGGTGGACTAGAGACTTCAGGATTTAAAGATTCATCAATGACTCGCTCCATAGGGGGGTCATAAGTTGCCGACAGGTCTTCAAGAACCGGCTCAGAAGTTGGAGGGATGGAAATTTCTTGCGCTGGGGTCTGCTGCTCTAGCTTAGGGACCTTAGGATCTTCAGCCGGCTTATTCTTCTTTGCCCTTTTGCTGAGCTTGGCTTTTTCGCTGCGTGAGTCATGAAGTCAATATACACATAAAAGGATTAGAATGAGTAAATGATGAGTAAATTGTTATTACCCAGGAGCGGTCTTGAAAGTCGGCATGTTGGATTGAATTGAATCGCCAGAAGAGGAATGAGACATATCCTGATAATTTGAGTCGGAAGAATTGAGTGGTTTACGAGTAAGACCTGCCAAAGGAGAAAAGGAGTTTAAGTTGGGGGTGACCTTGTTTCGATGATTCCTTGGCGCGTTCGATAAGACGGAGGAGGGTTCCGCATCCTTGCTCGTCCGAGTCTACCGCCGACTCTCATGTTGTTGTTTCTTCAAAATAAAGTGAGGATCCAGATGAGCTAAGGAGTGTGAAAATCTTACTTTCCGGGTTACTCTTCGGATTCCTTGTCTTGGCAAAGGCTCGGAGTCAGAGGAAATAATATTTACCTCTTTTTCCACTCCCCGACTCATTCTCGTGTCAGCCTGATGATAATTTGTGCCAATAAGATGGTTAAAAAGGAGGCAAGAGAGTCAAGAGCCACCTCCGACTCGGAGGAGTCATCCAGTTGAAGCAAGTCAGAAGCACTGGGCTTTCCCCCCTCTTTTTGGTAGCCTTCCTGGCTCTTTTTGCAGCCTTATGATCATATTCTCTTTCCCAAAATTCGTCGTCAGCCTGTGAAAGTCATCAAAGGTGAATTAACATAAGGTGACAACGATGAAGGAAAATTAATTAAGGTTGGCGGCTTACCGCTGGTGCCGGGTTAGACTTGGAGAAAGGGCTCAAGCTCACCCTACTGCAGTTTGCTAGGCTCTCATTCAGAACAGATTTTGTCATCTCATTGATAGCAGTGACAGTTAAGTCTTCATAACTATGGCGAGTGGATCCTTCTTCTCGCCCGTGTAAGTGCACATTAATCCAGAGCGGCGGCTCAAGGGAATGACCCGCCATGCAACCCAACACCGGACCAAATCAATGCCATTTAAGCCGTTACCCGACAGAGCCTTGACTTTGGCAATAGTAGGGGCGAGCTTCTGGAGTTCTGCAGCTGTCAACTTGTCGGGGAGAGGATGGTTGGATTCGAGACGCAGAGTGTGAAAGCCGGACAGAGGGTTCTCATTAGTCGGAGAAGTATCTTGGCAGTATAACCATGTCTGGTTCCAGTCTTTGGGATGACTCGATGGCTGCGCATAAGGAAAATGGTGTCTCTCTGTCATTGTATTGAAACCCCTCCAAGTTCCAAGCTAGGTCCGTTGGAGTATTCATTCTGGCGGTTCAAGTAAAAGTACTCTCTGAATAATTCCACAGTGGGCTCCTCTTGAAGGTAGACTTCGCAGAATACTTGGAAATTGCATATGTTAGACGCGGAGTTGGGTCCGATGTCTTGAGGGTGGAGATCGAAAAATCTCAGAACGTCCAAGAAGAACTTAGAGCTGGGCGGTGAAAAGCCTGGTTCATGTGATCAGTGAAGACAATAACTTCCCCTTCTTTGGGCTATGGTTTCTCTTCCGTCGGTTTAGGGGGGTGGTAAGACATGACATCCTTTTTGGGCAGATAGCTGGTTTTCACAAAATCTTCAAGTGTACTCTTCGTGACGATGGAGCGAACCCAATTATAGGAAGTGGTTGTTTTGGGCGGCATTATGAAGAAGGAAGCCTAAAAAAAATTACCGGTTCAAATTTAAGCCGGAGGGAAAGTATTACAACACATATTCAGAATGGTGGCTTACAAAGGGGGCTAATGGTATATGACTAATTATGTTAGGTTATCTAAGCCGCCATGAGCAGTTTGATGTTATTTATTGAGCATTGCAATGAAAGCCAGTGGTATGAGCCGCCATGACTAGGTGGATCTATACAGGTGCAGTTTTTTGCTAAGTATGGCATAAACATATTTCACAGATTGCAAGTATTGTTTCAGATCAGTGGAAGTTCGGAAAAAGGAAATAATTCAAGACCTAAAAAACCAGTACGGGGAGTTCATAAGTTCAAGTGAGATCTCTTTCCAAAGAAAGGGGGTCTGCTGGTATTAAAGATGAAGGCAAAACAACTACCGCATAAGTTCTATATTGTTTTAGATCAAAGGATGCTACGATGGAGGAACTATGAAGAACCCACAAAGAACACGAAGAATAGTCAGGAACCCTAATGCGATCTGACATGCTAGAGAAGAAGCACTTACAGGTGATTCGACTGCGGTGGGACGGCGGCGTACTCTGATCCAACACAGGTTGATGCAGCGGCCAAGGTTGAGGAGGACGAGGTGCTCTGTGGCAGCGGCAGAGCTCGAGCGACAGAGCGTCGCAAGAGGAAGAAGAAGATGGAAGGGGGGGGGATGAAAAGAAGACTGGTCGTGGCTATTTATAAGAAGGGCTGATAAGTGGGCGTGAAAAATGAGGAGACCAAAACATGGTTATCTAGCTACTCAGACGCCTTGATTTTCAGAACGGTTATTAACATAAAGATCCATTGAGATATGTTGGATAAAATATGAATTAATGGCAAGTGACATCATGGCGGGTTATCACAAATCCAGAAGATGATGTCATGGCGGGTTATCAACTCCCGCACAAATGAAGAAAATACGATTCTTTCTAAGTATTGAAGATTGACATGAACCAGTTCAAATCAACCTGGGGCCTAATGTTGGGGATATAACTATTAGGTATTACCCGCCCATGAGGGGCCGGGTTATACCTATGGTGATTCATCATCATGAAGCCCACGAAGATATTTGAAGATGACAGTTTAGTTAAAGGGCCCAAGGCCCAAAGGCGACTTAAGGCCCATAAGGATAATCCGCCATATATGTAAAGACTTGTACTTTAAGGCATGTAAAGATAGTCGCCGAGCCGGACACGTTCTATGAGCCGGTCGGGACTCTGTGAGCCGCTGGGCGTCAACCTATGTATATAAAGGGGCAACCAGGCGGCGATTCAGGACAAGAAACAAGAGATCGAAAGCTAGGTCAAGCAGATTCGCTCCCTGGTAATCGAGACATAAGTAATACCACCTTAAACTGGATTAAGCCTTTACCTTCACCGCAAGGGGCCGAACCAGTATAAACTCCCGTGTCCTTTGTCTCGTTTAACCCCTTTAAGCTTCCTAGTTGATATGGCTCCACGACTAAGTCCTTCTGCTAGGACATCTGCCGTGACCTTTGCACGACAGACACGGTGTTTTGTCTATGTATCCACACATGTATCAAGTTTCTGGTTAATACAATTCTAGCATGAATAATAAACATTTATCATGAAATAAGGAAATATAAAATAACAACTTTATTTTTGCCTCTAGGGCATATTTCCTTCAGTCTCCCACTTGCACTAGAGTCAATAATCTAGTTCACATCACTGTGTGATTTAACACCAATAGTTCACATCGTCATGTGATTAACACCCATAGTTCACATCGCCATGTGATCAAGACCCAAAGGGTTTACTAGAGTCAATAATCTAGTTCACATCTCCATGTGATTAATACCCAAAGAGTACTAAGGTGTGATCATGTTTTGCTTGTGAGAGAAGTTTAGTCAACGGGCCTGCCACATTCAGATCTGTATATATTTTACAAATTTCTATATCTACAATGCTCTACATGGAGCTACTCTAGCTAATTGCTCCCTCGTTCAATAGGTATCTAGATTGAGACTTAGAGTCATCTAGATCAGTGTCAAAGCTTGCATCGACGTAACTCTTTACGACGAACTCTTTATTACCTCCATAACCAAGAAACATTTCCTTAGTCCTCTTTAAGGTAACTAAGGATGATTTTGACTGCTGTTCAGTCATCTACTCCTGGATCACTATTGTACCCCCTTGCCAAACTCATGGCAAGGTACACAACAGGTTTGGTACACAACATGGCATACTTTATAGAACCTATGGCTGAGGCATAGGGAATGACTTTCATTCTTTTTTATCTTCTGTCGTGGTCGGGTTTTGAGTATTTACTCAACTTCACACCTTACACTACAGGCAAGAACTCCTTCCTTGACCGATCCATTTTGAACTCCTTCAAAATCTTGTCAAGGTATGTACTCATTGAAAGCCTTATCAAGCATCTTGGTCTATCTTTATAGATCTTGATGCCCAATATGTAAGCAGCTTCACCGAGGTCTTTCATTGAGAAATTCTTATTCAAATATCCTTTTATGCTATCCAGAAATTCTATATCGTTTCCAATCTACATTATTTCATCCACATATAATATCATAAATGCTATAGAGATCCCACTCACTTTCTTGTAAATACATGCTTCACCAAAAGTCTGTATAAAACCATATGCTTTGATCACCTCATCAAAGCGTATATTCCAACTCTGAGATGCTTGCACCAGTCCATAGATGGATCGCTGGAGCTTGCCCACTTTGTTAGCACCTTTTGGATCGACAAAACCTTCTGGTTGCATCACATGCAAATCTTTTTTAGAGATATCTATTTAAGGAATGCAGTTTTGACATCCATTTGCCAGATTTCATAAAATGTGGAAATTCCTAACATGATTCGGACGGACTTAAACATCATTACTGTAAGGGCATATTTCTCCCTATGTGGTTTTGGTGATTGATGACAATGCATTTGCGGACTAATCGTGTGCATTGAGCATTTTAGATATCTCATGTCTAGGCACAAGACGATTTGGTGCCCCTCGGAGCCTAGTGAAGACGACGTTTCTCTATGTTTCTTTTCGGTGGATTTGAGTCGTAGGAAAGCCGTACTATTAAGAGGGGTCCGCTTCAAAAAGGTTAGGGTGGAATCAACATGTACACGTCTGTTCCTTTGCACCACCGTTCCTTTGCTTCTTTGGAGCACCGACCGTTTATCCGTGTCTTTTCAAAATGAAGGACTCCAAGTCCTATTGTGCTGTGGCGTGCGGCAGTACTGCTCAAGGGAGTAGTAGTACCGCAGTGGCCCATGATAGTACCGGCCAGGGAAGTGGTAGTACCGCGCTATGCGGTAGTACCGCTCCTCAGGAACGGTAGTATCGTGGCCTCTAGCCCAGCACACTAACATGCGCGGAAGTAGGCGCGGAAGTAATTTTTTACATCTACGCCTTACACGGTAGTACCGCTCCCTGCATGAGGTAGTACCATGCCAGATTTTTGCACAGATCGAAACTCAGCGGAAGTAGCCACGAATGTAATTTTATTAGTCTATGCCTTCCCAGCCCAGTCAAACCCTTCCTTGCGATAGTACCGCAAGGGCACGTTGTAGTACCGCTCCGGCGGTTCTACCGCTCGTTGCTTTAATGCAACATGGCCTCGTCTGGTCTCTGCCGCGGGAGTGGTAGTACCACACCATCGAGCGGTAGTACTGCAATGCCTTGCGGTAGTACCGCAAGTTGGTGCGGTAGTACCACATGTCGTGGGCTGAGTTAGTGGGTAACGGTTGGACCTTTCCTCTCACTATATAAGGGGGGTCTTCTTCCCCAAGTTGACTACCTCTTATCCCCCAAGCTCCATTGCTTCTCTAAGCTCCATTTTCGCCTGATCTCTCTCCCTGGCCAATCAAACTTGTTGATTCTCTATGGATTGGTTGAGAAGGCCCCGATCTACACTTCCACCAAGAGAAATTTGATTCCCCCCACTAATCCCTTGCGGATCTTGTTACTCTTTGGTGTTTGAGCACCCTAGATGGTTGAGTTCAGCTTGGAGCCATATTCCATTGTGGTGAAGCTCCGTGGTTTTATTGGGAGTCTCCATTTCGGTTGTGGAGAGAGCCCCAACCTTGTTTGTAAAGGTTCGGTCACCGCCTTCAAGGGCACCAATAGTGGAATCATGACATCTTGCTGGAAATATGCCCTAGAGGCAATAATAAATTAGTTATTATTATATTTCCTTGTTCATGATAATCGTTTATTATCCATGCTGTAATTGTATTGATAGGAAACTCAGATACATGTGTGGATACATAGACAACACCATGTCCCTAGTAAGCCTCTAGTTGACTAGCTCGTTGATCAACAGATGGTTACGGTTTCCTGACCATGGACATTGGATGTCTTTGAGAACGGGATCACATCATTAGAAGAATGATGTGATGGACAAGACCCAATCCTAAGCCTAGCACAGAGATCGTAGTTCGTACGCTAAAGCTTTTCTAATGTCAAGTATCTTTTCCTTAGACCATGAGATTGTGCAACTCCCGGATACCGTAGGAATGCTTTGGGTGTACCAAACGTCACAACGTAACTGGGTGACTATAAAGGTGCACTACAGGTATCTCCGAAAGTGTCTGTTGGGTTGGCACGAATCGAGACTGGGATTTGTCACTCCGTGTGACGGAGAGGTATCTCTGGGCCCACTCGGTAGGACATCATCATAATGTGCACAATGTGACCAAGGGGTTGATCACGGGATGATGTGTTACGGAACGAGTAAAGAGACTTGCCAGTAACGAGATTGAACAAGGTATCGGCATACCGACGATCGAATCTCGGGCAAGTACAATACCGTTAGACAAAGGGAATTGTATACGGGATTGATTGAGTCCTTGACATCGTGGTTCATCCGATGAGATCATCGTGGAACATGTGGGAGCCAACATGGGTATCTAGATCCCGCTGTTGGTTATTGACTGGAGAACGTCTCGGTCATGTCTGCACGGTTCCCGAACCCGTAGGGTCTACACACTTAAGGTTCGATGATGCTAGGGTTATAAAGGAAGTTTGTATGTGGTTACCGAATGTTGTTTGGAGTCCCGGATGAGATCCCAGACGTCACGAGGAGTTCCGGAATGGTCCAGAGGTAAAGATTTATATATGGGAAGTCCTGTTTTGGTCACCGGAAAAGTTTCGGGTTTTTCCGGTAACATACCGGGACCACCGGGAGGGTCCCGGGGGTCCACCAAGTGGGGCTACCATCCCTGGAGGGCGGCATGGGCCAAGTGTGGGAGGGGACCAGCCCCAGATGGGCTGGTGCACCCCCCCACAGGGCCCAAGGCGCAGGGAAGGGTGGGAGGGGGGCAAACCCTAGGGCAGATGGGCCCTAAGGCCCACCCCAGGTGCGCCTCCCCTCTCCCCCCTTCTGGCCGCCACCAGATGGCATCTGGGGGCTGCCGCCACCCCTAGGGAGGGAACCCTAGAGGGGGCGCAGCCCCCTCCCCTCCCCCTATAAATAGTGGGGGTTTTGGGGCTGCCAGGGACGCGAGAACTTCTCCCTCTTGGCGCAGCCCTACCTCTCTCCCTTCTCCTCTCCCGCGGTGCTTGGCGAAGCCCTGCTGGACTACCATGCTCCTCCATCACCACCACGCCGTTGTGCTGCTGCTGGATGGAGTCTTCCTCAACCTCTCCCTCTCACCTTGCTGGATCAAGGCATGGGAGACGTCACCGGGCTGCATGTGTGTTGAACGCGGAGGTGCCGTCCGTTCGGCACTAGGATCTCTAGTGATTTGGATCACGACGAGTACGACTCCTTCAACCCTGTTCTCTTGAACGCTTCCGCTTAGCAATCTACAAGGGTATGTAGATGCACTCTCCTTCCCCTTGTTGCTGGTTTCTCCATAGATAGATCTTGGTGACACGTAGGAAAATTTTGAATTTCTGCTACGTTCCCCAACACATCTTGCATTGTGTGAGGGTGTGAGGAGAATACAGTGGCCCTAATTGCTTCTTGGGGAGCATTGTGCCTCCACACCGCTCCAACGGAGACGTACTTCCCCTCAAAGGGAAGGAACTTCGGTAACACATCCTCGACTCCACTGGCTCCGCTATTGGTTACTTCTTACCTTTACTTGTGCAAGCTTATATTGTGTTGGTTCCCTAGTTTGCTTGTGTGCTTGTTGTCCTTGCATCATATAAGTTCACCTAGTTGCACATCTAGACAACCTACTTTGATGCTAAGTTTAATTTGGTCAAGAAAAGCTAAAAATTGTTAGTTGCCTATTCACCCCCCTCTAGTCAACCATATCGATCCTCTCAATTTGGTATTAGAGTGTCGTCTCTTTATGAAGGACTTTGCTGTCCGAAGAGTATGGTTGACACCACGGACGAAGTGGAGGGTCACCCCGGTGCGAATCCCACTTTGTCCGCGGCCGATGCGGGATCCCCGGTCTCTCGTGAGGTGTTCAATGTGGGTATGTACACATTGAAAACCTCCAAGACGACCGAGGTTAAAGGCATGTTTAAGGAGTTTCTTGATGGTCTTAAATTACCCACCAAACCCTTGAAAGTGGTTGATCCTGCTAACAAGGTGATAGATGCTAACTCCAAAAAGGGGGAAGCTAGTAACGAGCATGCTCCTATGCCTAGTGGTAGAAGTGGGAGTGGCATCTTTGCTGATGTTGAACCTCCACTTACTTATGGAGGACCGGTTCCCTCCACTCATATGAATCATGTTGGTCCTCCTCTGAAGCTTGTGAAAAATGAGGATTTTGCTTCTTGGGCGTATCACTTTAAACGTCATTTGAATCATAGTTCTACTAAACTTTGGAGAATTATTGAGCAAGGTTTCTATCCGCATGACCCAAGCAACTTCACTCCTAGAGAAGCCGCGGACAATCAATTCAATGATTTCACTCTTTCCATTCTCCAAGAAGCAATTCCTCCCAAAGATATTGCTCACCTTCGACCTTTCACCGTGGCCAAGGAGGCATGGCAACATGTTGTTTCCCTTTACAAGGGAAGTGCAAGAATTCAATGCTCCAACTTTGAAGTGGTTCAAGATGAAGCCGATGAGTTTGCTATGAATGAAGATGAAGAACCTCGTGAGCTTTACCAGAGGTTAACCATGATGGGGAACATAGTAATTTCAAAAAATTTCCGACGCACACGCAATATCATGGTGAAGCATAGCAACGAGAGGGGAGAGTGTTGTCCATGTACCCTCGTAGACCGAAAGCGGAAGCATTAGCACAACACGGTTAATGTAGTCGTACGTCTTCACGATCTGACCGATCAAGTACCGAACCAGCCGAGCTTTGAGGGAGAGTTTCGTCAGCACGACGGTGTGGTAACAATGATGATGTTCTACCGACGCAGGGCTTCGCCTAAGCACCGCTACAATATTATCGAGGTGGATTATGGTGGAGGGGGGCACCGCACACGGCCGAGAAATCTCAAGGATCAATTATTGTGTCTATGGGGTGCCCCGGCCCTCGTATATAAAGGAGCAAGGGGGAGGCGGCCGGCCTAGGAGGAGGGTGCGCCAAGGGGGGAGTCCTACTCCCACCGGGAGTAGGACTCCTCCTTCCCTTGCTGGAGTAGGAGAGAAGGAAAGAGGGGGGGGGGAGGAAGAAGGAAAAGGGGGCTGCACGCCTCCTTCCTTTTGGCCTCTCTCCTCTATTCCCGTATGGCCCAATAAGGCCCATATACTCCCCGGCGAATTCCCGTAACTTTCCGGTACTCCGAAAAATACCCGAATCACTCGGAACCTTTCCGAAGTCCGAATATAGTCATCCAATATATCGATCTTTACGTATCGACCATTTCGAGACTCCTCGTCATGTCCCCGATCTCATCCGGGACTCCGAACTACCTTCGGTACATCAAAATACATAAACTCATAATATAACCGTCATCGAACTTTAAGCGTGCGGACCCTACGGGTTCGAGAACTATGTAGACATGACCGAGACACGTCTCCGGTCAATAACCAATAGCGGAACCTGGATGCTCATATTAGCTCCTACATATTCTACAAAGATCTTTATCGGTCAAACCGCATAACAACATATGTTGTTCCCTTTGTCATTGGTATGTTACTTGCCCGAGATTTGATCATCGGTATCTCAATACCTAGTTCAATCTCGTTACCGTCAAGTCTCTTTACTCGGTACGTAATGCATCATCCCGTAACTAACTCATTAGCTACATTGCTTGCAAGGCTTATAGTGACATGCATTACCGAGAGGGCCCAGAGATACCTCTCCGACAATCGGAGTGACAAATCCTAATCTCGAAATACGCCAACTCAACATGTACCTTCGGAGACACCTGTAGATCTCCTTTATAATCACCCAGTTACGTTGTGACATTTGGTAGCACACAAAGTGTTGCTCCGGTAAACGGGAGTTGCATAATCTCATAGTCATAGGAACATGTATAAGTCATGAAGAAAGCAATAGCAACATACTAAACGATCAAGTGCTAAGCTAACGGAATGGGTCAAGTCAATCAAATCATTCTCCTAATGATGTGATCCCGTTAATCAAATGACAACTCATGTCTATGGTTAGGAAACACAACCATCTTTGATCAACGAGCTAGTCAAGTAGAGGAATACTAGTGACACTATGTTTGTGTATGTATTCACACCTGTATTATGTTTTCGGTTAATACAATTCTAGCATGAATAATAAACATTTATCATGATATAAGGAAATAAATAATAACTTTATTATTGCCTCTAGGGCATATTTCCTTCAGTCTCCCACTTGGACCATGTGATTTAACACTAATATTCACATCTGCATGTGATTAACACCCATAGTTCACATCGTCATGTGATCAACACCCAAAGGGTTTACCAGAGTCAATAATCTAGTTCACATCGATATGTGATTAACACCCAAAGAGTATTAATGGTGTGATCATGTTTTGCTCGTGAGAGAAGTTTAGTCAACGGGTCTGTCACATTCAGTGCCGTATGTATTTTGCAAATATTCTATGTCTACAATGCTCTGCACGGAGCTACTCTAGCTAATTGCTCCCACTTTCAATATGTACCCAGATTGAGACTTAGAGTCATCTGGATCGGTGTAAAAGCTTGCACCGATGTAACTCTTTACGACGGGCTCTTTTATCACCTCCATAATCGAGAAATATTTCCTAGTCCTCACTAAGGATATTCTTGACCACTGTCCAGTGATCTACTCTTAGATCAAAATTGTACTCCCTTGCCAAACTCAGAGCAAGGTATACAATAGGTCTGGTACATAGCATAACATACTTTATAGAACCTATGACTGAGGCATAGGGAATGACTTTTCATTCTCTTTCTATTTTCTGCCATGGTCGGGTTTTGAGTCTTACTCAACTTCACACCTTGCAACACAGGCAATAACTCCTTCTTTGACTGTTCCATTTTGAACTACTTCGAAATCTTATCAAGGTATGTACTCATTGAAAAATCTTATCAAGTGTCTTGATCTATCTCTATAGATCTTGATGCTCAATGTGTAAGCAGCTTCACCGAGGTCTTTCTTTGAAAATATTCTATGTCTACAACGCTCTGCACGAAGCTACTTTAGCTAATTGCTCCCACTTTCAATATGTATCCAGATTGAGACTTAGAGTCATCTGGATCAGTGTTAAAACTTGCATCGATGTAACCTTTTACGATGAACCTCTTTTATCACCTCCATAATCGAGAAATATTTCCTTAGTCCTCACTAAGGATATTCTTGACTGTTGTCCAGTGATCTACTCCTAGATCAAAAAATTGTACTCCCTTGCCCAACTCAGAGCAAGGTATGCAATAGGTCTGGTACATAGCATAGCATACTTTATAGAACCTATGACTGAGGCATAGGGAATGACTTGTCATTTTCTTTCTATTTTCTGCCATGGTTGGGTTTTGAGTCTTACTCAACTTCACACCTTGCAGCACAGGCAAGAACTCCTTTTTTGACTATTCCATTTTGAGCTTACTTCAAAATTTTATAAAGGTATGTACTCATTGAAAAAAAATCTTATCAAGCGTCTTGATCTATCTCTATAGATGACGATGCTCAATGTGTAAGCAGCTTCACCGAGGTATTTCTTTGAAGAACTCTTATTCAAGTATCCTTTTATGCTATCCAGAATTTCTATATCATTTCCAATCAACAATATGCCATCTACACATAGTTTTAGAAATGCTACAGAGCTCCCACTCACTTTTTTTTGTAAATACAGGCTTCTCCAAAAGTCTGTATAAAACCATATTCTATGATCAACTCATCAAAGCGTATATTGCAACTCCGAGATGCTTGCACCAGTCCATAGATGGATCGCTGGAGCTCGCACATTTTGTTAGCACCTTTAGGATTGACAAAACCTTCTGGTTGCATCATATACAACTCTTCTTTAAGAAATCCATTAAGGAATGTAGTTTTGACATCCATTTGCGAGATTTCATAAAATGCGACAATTGCTAACATGATTGGGTCAGACTTTTAAGCATCGATACGAATGAGAAAATCTCATTGTATTCAACACCTTGAACTTTGTCAAAAACCTTTTCTGACAAGTCTATCTTTGTAGATAGTAACACTACTATCAACGTCCATCTTCCTCTTGAAGATCCATTTATTTTCTATGGCTTGCCGATCATCGGGCAAGTCAATCAAAGTCCACACTTTATTTTCATACATGGATCCCATCTCAGATTTCATGGCCTCAAGCCATTTCGCAGAATCTGGGCTCATCATCGCTTCCTCATAGTTTGTAGGTTTATCATGGTCTAGTAACATGACTTCCAGAATAGGATTACCGTACCACATTGGTGCAGACCGTACTCTAGAAAACATACGAGGTTCCGTAGTAACTTGATTTGAAGTTTCATGATCATCATCATTAGCTTCCTCACTAATTGGTGTAGGAATCACAGGAACTGATTTCTGTGATGAACTACTTTCCAATAAGGGAGCAGGTACAGTTACCTCATCAAGTTCTACTTTCCTCCCACTCGCTTCTTTCAAGAGAAACTCCTTCTCTAGAAAGGATCCAATTTTTTTAGCAACAAATATTTTGCCTTCGGATCTGTGATTAGTAGGTGTACCCAACAGTCTCCTTTGGGTATCCTATGAAGACACACTTCTCTGATTTGGGTTCGAGCTTATCAGGTTGAAGCTTTTTCACATAAGCATCGCAACTCCAAACTTTAAGAAACGACAACTTAGGTTTATTGCTAAACCATAGTTCATACGGTGTCGTCTCAATGGATTTAGATGGTGCCCTATTTTAATGTGAATGTAGCTATCTCTAATGCATAACCCCAAAACGATATTGGTAAATCGGTAAGAGACATCATTGATCGCACCATATCAAATAAAGTGTGGTTATGACGTTCAGACACACCGTTACGCTGTGGTGTTCTAGGTGGCATGAGTTTGTGAAATTATTCCACATTATTTTAACTAAAGGCCAAACTCGTAACTCAAATATTCATCTCCACGATCAGATCGTAGAAACTTTATTTTCTTGTTATGATGATTTTCCACTTCACTTTGAAATTATTTGAACCTTTCAACTGTTTCAGACTTATGTTTCATCAAGTAGATATACCCATATCTGCTCAAATCATCTGTGAAGGTCAGAAAATAACGATACCCGCCATGAGCCTTAATACTCATTGGCCTGCATACATCAATATGTATTATTTCCAACAAGTCAGTAGCTCGTTCCTTTGTTCCGGAGAATGGAGTTTTAGTCATCTTGCCCAAAAGGCACGGTTCGCACGCATCAAATGATTCATAACCAAGTGATTCCGAAAATCCATCTTTATGGAGTTTCTTCATGCGCTTTACACCGATATGACCCAAACGGCAGTGCCACATATAAGTTTGCACTATCATTATTAACTTTGCATCTTTTGGCATAAATATTATGAATATGTGTATCACTACGATCAAGATCCAACAAACTATTTTCATTGGTTGTATGACCATTGAAGGTTTTATTCATGTAAACAGAACAACAATTATTCTCTGACTTTAAATGAATAGCCATATTGCAATAAACATGACCAAATCATAATCATGCTCAACGCAAACACCAAATAACATTTATTTAGGTTTAACACTAATCCCGAAAGTATAGGGAGTGTGTGGTGATAATCATATCAATCTTGGAACTACTTCCAACACTCATCGTCACTTCCCCTTGAACTAGTCTCTGTTTATTCTGTAACTCCTGTTTCGAGTTACTAATCTTAGCAACGAACAAGTATCAAATACTTAAGGGCAACTATAAACACTAGTAAGGCACACAACAAAAACCTGTATATCAAATATACCCTTGTTCACTTTGCCATCCTTCTTTATCCACCAAATATTCAGGGCATTTGCACTTCCAGTGACCATTTCCTTTGCAGTGTAAGCACTAAGTTTCAGGCTTTGGTCCAGCTTTGGGATTCTTCGCGGGAGTGACAACTTGCTTGTCATTCTACTTGAAGTTCCCTTTCTTTCCCTTTGCCCTTTTCTTGAAACTAGTGGTCTTGTCAATCATCAACACTTGATGCTTTTTCTTGATTTCTACCTTCGTCGATTCCAACATCACGAAGAGCTCGGGAATCGTTTTCGTCATCCCTTGCATACTATAGTTCATCACGAAGTTCTAGTAACTTGGTGATGGTGACTAGAGAACTCTGTCAATCACTATCTTATCTGGAAGATTAACTCCCACTTGATTCAAGTGATTGTAGTACTCAGACAATCTAAGCACTTGCTCACTAGTTGAGCAATTCTCCTCCATCTTTTAGGCGAAGTATTTGTCAGAGGTCTCATACCTCTTGACACGGGCATTAGTCTGAAATATCAGTTTCATCTCATGGAACATCTCATATGTTCCGTCACGTTTCAAAAACGTTTTTGTAGTCCCAGTTCTAAGCCATAAAGCATGGCACACAAAACTATCAAGTACTCATCATATTGAGCTAGCCAAACGTTCATAACGTCTACATCTGCTCATGCAATAGGTCTGTCACCTAGCGGTGCATCAAGGACATAATTCTTCTATGCAGCAATGAGGATAAACCTCAGATCACGGACCAAGTCCGCATCATTGCTATTAACATCTTTCAACTTAGTTTTCTCTAGGAACACATATAAAAACATAGGGAAGCAACAATGCGAGCTATTGATCTACAACATAATTTGCAAAATACTACCAGGACTAAGTTCATGATAAATTAAAGTTCAATTAATCATATTACTTAAGAACTCCCACTTAGATAGACATCCCTCTAATCATCTAAGTGATCACGTGATCCAAATCAACTAAACCATGTCCGATCATCACGTGAGATGGAGTAGTTTTCAATGGTGAACATCACTATGTTGATCATATCTACTATATGATTCATGCTCGACCTTTCGGTCTCAGTGTTCCGAGGCCATATCTGTATATGCTAGGCTCATCAAGTTTAACCTGAGTATTCCGCGTGTGCAACTGTTTTGCACCTGTTGTATTTGAACATAGAGCCTATCACACCCGATCATCACATGGTGTCTCAGCACGAAGAACTTTCGCAACGGTGCATACTCAGGGAGAACACTTATACCTTGAAATTTAGTGAGAGATCATCTTATAATGCTACCGTCAATCAAAGAAAAATAAGATGCATAAAGGATAAACATCACATGCAATCAATATAAGTGATATGATATGGCCATCATCATCTTGTGCTTGTGTTCTCCATCTCCGAAGCACCGTCATGATCACCATCGTCACCGGCGCGACACCTTGATCTCCATCGTAGCATCGTTGTCGTTTTGCCACCTATTGCTTCTACGACTATCGCTACCGCTTAGTGATAAAGTAAAGCAATTACAGGGCGATTGCATTTCATACAATAAAGCGACAACCATATGACTCCTGTCAGTTGCCGATAACTCGGTTACAAAACATGATCATCTCATACAATAAAATATAGCATCACGTTTTGACCATATCACATCACATCATGCCCGAAAAAACAAGTTAGACGCCCTCTACTTTGTTGTTGCAAGTTTACGTGGCTGCTACGGGCTGAGCAAGAATCGTTCTTACCTACGCATCAAAACCACAATGATAGTTCGTCAAGTTAGTGCTGTTTTAACCTTCTCAAGGACCGGACGTAGCCACACTCGGTTCAACTAAAGTTGGAGAAACTAACACCCGCCAGCCACCTATGTGCAAAGCATGTCGGTAGAACCAGTCTCGCGGCGTAATGTCAGTCCAGGCCGCTTCATCCAACAATACCACCGAACCAAAGTATGACATGCTGGTAAGCAGTATGACTTGTATCGCCCACAACTCACTTGTGTTCTACTCATGCATATAACATCTACACATAAAACCTAGCTCAGATGCCACTGATGGGGAACGCAGTAATTTCAAAAAAATTCCTACGCACACGCAATATCATGGTGAATCATAGCAACGAGAGGGGAGAGTGTTTTCCACGTACCCTCTCGTTGCTACGTGGGTACGAGCATTGATCTCTTGTAGGTGTTTTCTTCCGGTGGGGGATCATGGTTGCTCGATAGTGGAGCAATAAATCATATGACCAAAAGCAAGGACTTGGTGGGGGGCATGCACAAGGTCTCTTCTATGCCCACCAATGTCGAGTGGGATGATGCCTCATCTTCTAAGGTATTGGGTCTTGGCAAGGTTGTCATTTCTCATGATCTGATGATCGAGAAAATCATGCTTGTTGAGTCCCTGGATACAATTTACTTTCCGTTTGTCAACTTGCACTCATGGTCTTTGCCATTTTATTTGATATTGATACCGTGGCCCTCTTGTGGAGCAAGACCCTTAAAGTAGCCTTTGTTGGACATGTCTAGAATGGTCTTTATGTGATTAACTTTTCGAAGCGACCCACTAAGACCGCGACATGCCTAAAGGCTAAAGTTGACGTGGGATGGCTTTGGCATCGCTGTTTAGCCCATGTCAATATGTGATCTTTGCAAAGTCTTCTCAAGGGGGACCATGTCCGTGGACTAACAAATGTTAGTTTTGCCAAAGATCGTGCTTGCAGTGCTTGTATCGAAGGAAAGCTACATGAGAAGGCTCACCCTCCCACGACTATCATCTACTCGAAGAGGCCTTTGAAGATCCTTCACATGGATCTCTTTGCGTCTCCATCCTTTGATAGTCTTGGGGGTAGAAAGTATTGCTTGGTGATTGTGGATGACTACTCAAGATACACTTGGGTGTTGGGTTCTATGGTAGGGTGCGTCGACTGCAAATTAAAATTTTCCTACATGCAGAACAACCAGGAACATGCTACAGGAGATGGATCACAGATCGTTACCACTAGACGCGCAGTGCCGTGCATCGGAAGTAAGTTGAGGCAGCGCGTTCCGGGAGTCACCTCGCGTTCCCAAAGTCCTCCTCCTTGCCGGTCTCCCATGTAGCCGATCGAATCCCGCGAATAGGTTCGCCGGAGCGGCGCAAGTGCACTGCCTCTAATGGTATCCACTCGTGCAGGAGGAACATCGTGCGGTGGACTGCTAGGTCTGATCACACAACAGGCAGCGAGTGGAGGTGGCTATTCGCAACACATGCAAACCCTAGTGACAACGCCAAAGCGATTAACCACATGAGTGTGCCACACCTCCACTTTATATAGGCATCCGCCGCAGGCTCAACACTTGGGCCTCGCACAGACCCTAAAGCCCACAAGTCTACTTGGCCATAATCTAAATACAGCTCAGATCACATCCGACCAGTGTCCTCGGATCCGACCTCGTAGGTTCCTTCCCTTAAGCGCGCGACCCCTTAGGTTCAAGTCAGCTTGGTCGCAGTTCGGATCACCTCCGAACTGCACGGTTGGTAGAGGCCTCTAGCAAGGCATGCCGAACACCAAGCATACTATGAAGCTGCTTAGGTGAACCTGTACAACATGTCACACTTCTGTCTCCTTTGCCACACGATATATGTTATCGGGCTCAAGGTGAGATTGTCATCCTTGTGCTAGCCCGACCTCTTTCTAGTTCCAGTGATGCTGACCACTATCAAGATTATCTCATAATCCTTGTCGCATGACCATGCTTCTCTTGGTCGGATCACACGAGGGGCCCAGAGTATATCTCTCCTGATCGGAGGGGCAAATCCCATCTTGCTCGACCACGTCTCGCAGCATGGGTCTGGACAAGCCCGAAACCTACCTTTGTAACTACCCAGTCACGGAGTAGAGTTTGGTCGGCCCAAAGCAGGTCTGTCACCATCTCGAGTACATGCGTCAGCTCAGGTCTTAGGACATAGAACATATGTTGTACTAGAGACTCACAGATGACATATTGTTGCGTCTCATAGTTGGGTCTGTCCGACTCGGACCTTATCTCGACTCAGATCCGACTACGTCAAATCCGACCAGACCTTTCCAAGTCCATATTATCCTGTTAGCATCCAATGCTCCATGGCTAGTGAGACCAAGCCATCGACCGTGTCATATGCTAGTATAGTTGGCTGCGCGTCCACACAGCCCTTTCGACTAGGGATCTTTTAGTAAAGTCATTATACAATTCATAGTCCCACAAACAAGTCACGTACTTGCTGATATACATCATTGATAATGTCCAAGGACTATCTTTATTCATAAACACATAGGAAATATCATCATACATGATTGCCTCTAGGGCATATGTCCAACATTGGGTATATTTCTTCAAGAGGAAGAGTGAGACTCAACAAACCGTCATCGACTTTGCAAATGAAGCTCAACATCAACACAATGCAAAGATCTTGACAATAAGAAGTGACAACAGCACCGAGTTCAAGAGCTACACCTTGGATGAGTTTCTTAGTGATGAGGGGATCAAGCATCAATATTCCACAGCTTACACCCCTCAACAAAATGGTGTAGCGGAGAGGAAGAACCGGACATTGATGGATGCGGCAAGGACCATGATGGCGGAGTTCAAGTCTCCCTACAACTTTTGGGTCGAAGCCATCAACACCGCTTGTCATGCATCCAATCGGCTCTATCTCTGCAAAGGCTTGAACAAGACTCCATATGAGATACTTACTATTAACAAGCCCAACCTCAAGTACTTTCGGGTGTTCGGTTGTAAGTGTTTCATTCCCAAGAAAGGTGTTCATTTGTCTAAATTTGAGGCTAGAGCTCATGAGGGCATATTTGTTGGTTATGCTACAAACTCTCATGCTTACCGTGTCCTCAACAAGTCCATGTGACTCATTGTGGAGACGTGTAATGTGGAGTTTGACGAGAATAACGGCTCCCAAGTGGAGCAAAGTGGTACTTGTGATGTGGGTGATGAAATTCCTCCCCAAGCCATAAGAAGAATGGGTGTTGGTCATATCCTACCCATTGAGGAACCCCTTGTGGCCAAAGGAGAAGGACAAAGTTCCACTCAAGTGGAGCCATCACCAACTCAAGACCCACACGCTTCCGAAGAACAAAGTGAAGGCCCTTAACCAAGTGAACAAGGTCAAGGGCAAGATCAATCTCAAGATAGCGGTGAACCACCAAGCGAGGCCCAAGGTCAAGTTCTCCCTCCCGAGCAAGTTCAAGATCAAGGGCAAGCTCAAGATCAAGAACAAGCTCAAGACGACGCTCAAGATGATCAAGTTACCGCTCCTCAACTATCTCATGAGGAGGAATTGGAGCGTCGTGCCGCCAAGATTGCTTCCAAGCTCACTACCAAAGATCATCTTATGAAGAATGTGCTTGGAAGTTTGAGAAAGGGGGTAAGCACTCGTAGACAATTAGCAAACTATTGTTAACATCACGCATTTGTTTCTTGTGTTGAACCCCAAAAGGTCTATGAGGCGCTCGAGGATCTAGATTGGCTCAATGCCATGCATGAAGAACTCAACAACTTCGAGCACAACAAGGTGTGGAGATTGGTGCCAATGCCAATGGGGAACCATAATGTCATTGGAACCAAGTGGATATTCAAGAACAAGCAAGATGCTCATGGAATCATCGTTTGCAACAAGGCTCGTTTGGTAGCACAAGGCTACTCCCAAGTCGAGGGTATCGACTATGGTGAAACCTTTGCTCCTGTTGCTCGCCTTGAATCTATTCGTTTGTTGATTTCTTATGCTTCTCATCATAACTTCAAGTTGCACCAAATGGATGTGAAGAGTGCTTTTCTTAATGGTCCTATTAATGAGTTGGTTTATGTCAAACAACCCCCAGGGTTTGAGGATCCCGAGTTACCCAATCATGTGTACCAACTCGATAAGGCACTTTATGGCCTTAAACAATCCCCACGTGCGTGGTATGAGCACCTTACTGAGTTGTTGCAAGATCGTGGGTTTGAAATTGGGAAAATCGACCCCACTCTTTTTACTAAGAAGGTCAAAGGGGAGTTATTTGTATGCCAACTATATGTTGATGATATTATCTTTGGGTTATACACCTTTCTGTTGGAAATATGCCTTAGAGGCAATAATAAATTAGTTATTATTATATTTCCTTGTTCATGATAATCGTTTATTATCCATGCTATAATTGTATTGATAGGAAACTTAGATACATGTGTGGGTACATAGACAACACCATGTCCCTAGTAAGCCTCTAGTTGACTAGCTCGTTGATCAATAGATGGTTACGGTTTCCTGACCATGGACATTGGATGTCGTTGATAACGGGATCACATCATTAGGAGAATGATGAGATGGACAAGACCCAATCCTAAGCCTAGCACAAATATCGTAGTTCGTATGCTAAAGCTTTTCTAATGTCAAGTATCATTTCCTTAGACCAGGAGATTGTGCAACTCCCGGATACCGTAGGAATGCTTTGGGTGTACCAAACGTCACAACGTAACTGGGTGGCTATAAAGGTGCACTACAGGTATCTCCGAAAGTGTCTGTTGGGTTGGCACGAATCGAGACTGGGATTTGTCACTCCGTGTAAACGGAGAGCTATCTCTGGGCCCACTCGGTAGGACATCATCATAATGTGCACAATGTGACCAAGGGGTTGATCACGGGATGATGTGTTACGGAACGAGTAAAGAGACTTGCCGCTAACGAGATTGAACAAGGTATCGGCATACCGACGATCGAATCTCGGGCAAGTACAAATATCGCTAGACGAAGGGAATTGTATACGGGATTGATTGAGTCCTTGACATCATGGTTCATCCGATGAGATCATCGTGGAACATGTGGGAGCCAACATGGGTATCCAGATCCCGCTGTTGGTTATTGGCCGGAGAAAGTCTAGGTCATGTCTGCATGGTTCCCGAACCCGTAGGGTCTACACACTTAAGGTTCGATGATGCTAGGGTTATAAAGGAAGTTTGTATGTGGTTACCGAATGTTGTTCGGAGTCCCGGATGAGATCCCAGACGTCATGAGGAGTTCCAGAATGGTCCGGAGGTAAAGATTTATATATGGGAAGTCCTATTTTGGCCACCGGAATATGTTCGGGATTTTTCGGTATTGTACTGGGAAGGTTCTAGAAGGTTCCGGAGTGGGGCCCACCTGCATGGGGTGACCCACATGAACGTGGGTAGTGGGGGAAAGGCCCCACACCCCTGGTCAAGGTGCACCAAGATCCCCCTTAGAAGGAATAAGATCATATCCCGAAGGGATAAGATCAAGATCCCTAAAAAGGGGGGATAACAATCGGTGGGGAAGGAAATGATGGGATTTCTTTCCTCCCACCTTTGCCAACGCCCCAATGGACTTGGAGGGCAAGAAACCAGCCCCCTCCACCCCTATATATAGTTGGGAGGCACATGGGAGCTTTACAAAAGTTCGGGCGCAGCCCTCCCCCTCTCCCAAGTCCTCCTCCTCTCCCGCGGTGCTTGGCGAAGCCCTGCAGGATTGCCACGCTCCTCCACCACCACCATGCCGTCGTGCTGCTGCTGGACGGAGTCTTCCCCAACCTCTCCCTCTCACCTTGCTGGATCAAGGAATGAGAGACGTCACCGGGCTGCATGTGTGTTGAACGCGGAGGTGCCGTCCGTTCGGCACTAGGATCTCCGGTGATTTGGATCACGACGAGTACGACTCCTTCAACCCCGTTCACTTGAACGCTTCCGCTTAGTGATCTACAAGGGTATGTAGATGCACTCTCCTTCCCCTCATTGCTAGTTTCTCCATAGATGTATCTTGGTGACTCGTAGGAAAATTTTGAATTTCTGCTACGTTCCCCAATAGTGGTATCAGAGCCAGGTTTATGCGTAGATTCTTTGCATGAGTAGAACACAAAGTAGTTGTGGGTGTTGATTCTGTTCAATATGCTTACCGTTACTAGTCCAATCTTGATTCGGCGGCATCATGGGATGAAGCGGCCCAGACCGACCTTACACGTACTCTTACGTGAGACAGGTTCCCCCGACTGACATGCACTTGTTGCATAAGGTGGCTAGCGGGTGCCAGTCTCTCCCACTTTAGTCGGATCGGATTCGATGAAAAGGGTCCTTATGAAGGGTAAATAGCAATTGACATATCACGTTGTGGTTTTTGTGTAGGTAAGAAACGTTCTTTCTAGAAACCCATAGCAGCCACGTAAAACATGCGAAGAACAATTAGAGGACATCTAACTTGTTTTTGCAGGGTATGCTATGTGATGTGATATGGCCAAAAAGAATGTGATGAATGATATGTGATGTATGAGATTGATCATGTTCTTGTAATAGGAATCACGACTTGCATGTCGATGAGTATGACAACCGGCAGGAGCCATAGGAGTTGTCTTAATTTATTGTATGACCTGCATGTCATTAAACAACGCCATGTAATTACTTTACTTTATTGCTAACTGGTAGACATAGTAGTAGAAGTAATAGTTGGCGAGACAACTTCATGAAGACACACTGATGGAGATCATGATGATGGAGATCATGGTGTCATGCCGGTGACGATGATGATCATGGAGCCCCGAAGATGGAGATCAAAAGGAGCAATATGATATTGGCCATATCATGTCACTATTTGATTGCATGTGATGTTTATCGTGTTTATACATCTTATTTGCTTAGAACGACGGTAGTAAATAAGATGATCCCTCATTAAAATTTCAAGAAAGTGTTCCCCCTAACTGTGCACGGTTGCGAAAGTTCGTCGTTTCGAAGCACCACGTGATGATCGGGTGTGATAGATTCTTACGTTCACATACAACGGGTGTAAGCCAGATTTACACACGCGAAACACTTAGGTTAACTTGACGAGCCTAGCATGTACAGACATGGCCTCGGAACACAAGAGACCGAAAGGTCGAGCATGAGTGGTATGGAGGATACGATCAACATGAAGATGTTCACCAATGATGACTAGTCCGTCTCACGTGATGATCGGACACGACCTAGTTGACTCGGATCATGTAATCACTTATATGACTAGAGGGATGTCTATCTGAGTGGGAGTTCATTAGATGAACTTAATTATCCTGAACATAGTCAAAAGATCTTTGCAAATTATGTCTTAAGCTCGCGCTTTAGTTCTACTGTTTAGATATGTTCCTAGAGAAAATATAGTTGAAAGTTGACAGTAGCGATTATGCGGACAGAAGAAAGCTTATGTTCTTAATGCACCGCTCAGTGTGCTGAACCCCAAACGTCGTCTGTGGATGTTGCGAACATCGGACATACACGTTTTGATAACTACGTGATAGTTCAGTTAAACGATTTAGAGTGGAGGCACCAAAGACGTTTTCGAAACATCGCGGAACATATGAGATGTTTTGAGGGCTGAAATTGGGATTTCAGGCTCGTGCCCACGTCAAGAGGTATAAGACCTCCGACGATTTTCTTAGCCTGCAAACTAAGGGAGAAAAGCTCAATCGTTGAGCTTGTGCTCAGATTGTCTGAGTACAACCATCACTTTAATCGAGTGGGAGTTGATCTTCTAGATGAGATAGTGATGTTTCTCCAAAGTCATTGCCACCATGCTGCTAGAGCTTCGTGATGAACTATAACATATCAGGGATAGATATGATGATCCTTGAAGTATTCGCGATGTTTGACACCGCGAAAGTAGAAATCAAGAAGGAGCATCAATTGTTGATGGTTAGTGAAACCACTAGTTTCAAGAAGGGAAAGGGCAAGAAGGGTACTTCATGAAACGGCAAATCAGCTGCTGCTCTAGTGAAGAAACCCAAGGTTGAACCCAAACCCGAGACTCAGTGCTTCTGTATTAAAGGGAACAACCACTGGAGCAGAATTACCCTAGATACTTGGTAGATGAGAAGGCTGGCAATGTCGATAGAAGTATATTGGATATACATTAAGTTATTGTGTACTTTACTAGTACTCCTAGTAGCACCAGGGTATTAGATACCGGTTCGGTTGCTAAGTGTTAGTAACTCGAAATAAAAGGCTATGGAATAAACGGAGACTAGCTAAAGGTGAGCTGACGATATGTGTTGGAAGTGTTTCCAAGTTTGATGTGATCAAACATCGCACGCTCCCTCTACCATCAAGATTAGTATTAAACCAGAATAATTGTCATTTGGTGTTTGCGTTGAGCATAGACATGATGGGATTATGTCTACCGCAATACGGTTATCCATTTAAGGAGAATAATGGTTACTCTATTATTTGAATAATACCTTCAATGGTCTTGCACCTAAAGGAATGGTTTATTGAATCTCGATCATAGTAATACACATTTTCATGCCAAAAGATATAAGATAGTAATGATGGTACCACTTACTTGTGGCACTGCCATGTAAGTCATATTGGTATAAAACGCATGAAGAAGCTCCATGTTGATGGATCTTTGGACTCACTCGTTTTTGAAAAGTTTGAGACATGCGAACCATGTCTATTGGTGTATATGCATGAAGAAAATCCATGCAGATGGATCGTTTGGACTCACTTGATTTTGAATCACTTGAGATATGCAAATCATACCACATGGGCAAAATGACTGAAAAGCCTCGGTTTTAGTAAGATGGAACAAGATAGCAACTTGTTGGAAGTAACACATTTTGATGTGTGCAGTCCAATGAGTGCTGAGGCATGTAATGAATATCGTTATGTTCTTTCTTCACAGATGATTCGAGTAGATGTTGAGTATATTTACTTGATGAAACACAAGTCTGAATTATTGAATGGTTCAATTAATTTCAGAGTGAAGTTGAAGATCATTGTGACAAGAGGATAAAATGTCTATGATATGATCATAGAGATGAGTATCTGAGTTACGAGCTTTGGCACGTAATTAAGACATTGTGGAAATTGTTTCACAATTAATACCGCCTGGAACACCATAGTGTGATGGTGTGTCCGAACATCATAGTTGCACCCTATTGGATATGGTGCGTACCAAGATGTCTCTTATCGAATTACCACTATCGTTCATGGGTTAGGCATTAGAGACAACCACACTCACTTTATAGGGCACCACGTAATTCCATTGAGACGACACCGTTTGAACTATGGTTTGGAGAAACCTAAGTTGTCGTTTCTTAAAAGTTTGGGGCTGCGACGCTTATGTGAAAAGTTTCAGGTTGATAAGCTCGAACCCAAAGCGGATAAAATGCATCTTCATAGGACACCCAAAACAGTTGGGTATACCTCCTAATTCAGATCTGGAAGCAAAAGTGATTGTTTCTAGAAACGAGTCCTTTCTTGAGGAAACGTTTCTCTCGAAAGAATTGACTGGGAGGATGGTGGAGACTTGACGAGGTTATTGAACCATCACTTCAACCAGTGTGTAGCAGGGCACAGGAAGTTGTTCCTGTGGCACCTACACCAATTGAAGTGGAAGCTTATGATAGTGATCATGAAGCTTCCGATCAAGTCACTACCGAACCTCGTAAGATGACAAGGACGCGTACTGCTTCGGAGTGGTACGGTGATCTTGTCTTGAAGGTCATGTTGCTAGACAACAATGAACCTACAAGCTATGGAGAAGCGATGGTGGGCCCAAATTCCGACAAATGGTTAGAAGCCATGAAATCCGAGATAGGATCCATGTATCAGAAAAAGTATGGACTTTGGTGGACTTGCCCGATGATCGGCAAGCCATTAAGATAAATGGATCTTTAAGAACAAGACGGACGTGGACGGTAATGTCACCGTCTATGAAGTTCGACTTGTGGCGAAGAGTTTTTCACAAGTTCAAGGAGTTGACTACGATGACATTTTCTCATCCGTAGCGATGCTTAAGTCCGTCGGAATCATGTTAGCATTAGCTGCATTTATGAAATCTGGCAGATGGATGTCAAAATGAGTTTCCTTACCAGTCTTTGTAAGGAAAGGTTGTATGTGATAC
Organism: Triticum aestivum; assembly: GCF_018294505.1. NCBI lineage: Eukaryota > Viridiplantae > Streptophyta > Magnoliopsida > Poales > Poaceae > Triticum > Triticum aestivum. Next base: position 63,827,572 of record NC_057798.1, read on the forward strand.
AATTAAAAAGGTTTTGTCGATCCTAAGGATGCTAAAAGGTATGCTGGCTCCAGCGATCCTTCTAAGGACTGGAGTAATCATCTCGGAGTTGGAATGTACGCTTTGATGAGATGATCAAAGATTTTGGGTTTATACAAAGTTTATGAGAAACTTGTATTTCTAAAGAAGTGATGAGTATATGTTGTTGACATATTGTTGATCAGAAATGATGTAGAATTTCTGGAAAGCATATAGGGTTATTTGAAAGGTGTTTTTCAATAGAAAACCTGGATTAATCTACTTGAGCATTAAGCATCAAGATCTATGAGGATAGATCAAAAACGCTTAATGGTATTTTCAAATGAGCATATACCCTGACATGATCTTGAAGGTGTTCAAGATGGATCAGTCAAAGAAGTAGTTCTTGCCTGAGATGTAAGGTATGAAGTTAAGACTTAAAGCTCGACCACGGCAGAAAAGAGAGAAAGGACGAAGGTCGTCCCGTATGCTTTAGACGTAGGCTCTACAGTATGCTATGCTGTGTACCGCACCTGATGTGTGCCTTGCTACATATCTGGCAAGAGGGTACAAAGGTGATCAAGAAGTGGATCACCAGATAGCGGTCAAAATTATCCTTAGAGGAATAAGGATATGTTTCTCGGTTATGGAGGTGATAAAGAGTTCGACGTAAAGAGTTGCGTCGATGCAAGCTTAACACCTATTCGGATAGCTCTGAGTAGAGAAGCCGGATACGTATAGTGGAACAACCATTTGGAATAGCTCCTAGTATAGCGTGGAAGCAATATTTACAATATGACCTAGAGATTTGCGAAGTACATACGGATCTGAATATTGCAGACCCGTTGACTAAAACCTCTCTCACAAGCAAAACATGATCAAACCCCAGAACTCATTGAGTCTTAATCACATGATGATGTGAACTAGTTTAATGACACTAGTAAACTCTTGGAATGTTGGTCACATGGCGATGTGACCTGTGAGTGTTAATCACATGGCGATGTGAACTAGATTATTGACTCTAGTGCAAGTGGGAGACTGTTGGAAATATGCCCTAGATGCAATAATAAATTAGTTATTATTATATTTCCTTGTTCATGATAATCGTTTATTATCCATGCTATAATTGTATTGATAAGATACATGTGTGGGTACATAGACAACACCATGTCCCTAGTAAGCCTCTAGTTGACTAGCTCGTTGATCAATAGATGGTTACGGTTTCCTGACCATGGACATTGGATGTCGTTGATAACGGGATCACATCATTAGGAGAATGATGAGATGGACAAGACCCAATACTAAGCCTAGCACAAAGATCGTAGTTCGTATGCTAAAGCTTTTCTAATGTCAAGTATCATTTCCTTAGACCATGAGATTGTGCAACTCCCAGATACCGTAGGAATGCTTTGGGTGTACCAAACGTCACAATGTAACTGGGTGGCTATATAGGTGCACTACAGGTATATCCGAAAGTGTCTGTTGGGTTGGCACGAATCGAGACTGGGATTTGTCACTCCGTGTAAACGGAGAGGAATCTCTGGGCCACTCGGTAGGACATCATCATAATGTGCACAATGTGACCAAGGGGTTGATCACGGGATGATGTGTTACAGAACGAGTAAAGAGACTTGCCGGTAACAAGATTGAACAAGGTATCGGCATACCGACGATCGAATCTCGGGCAAGTACAAATACCGCTAGACGAAGGGAATTGTATACGGGATTGATTGAGTCCTTGACATCGTGGTTCATCCAATGAGATCATCGTGGAACATGTGGGAGCCAACATGGGTATCCAGATCCCGCTGTTGGTTATTGGCCGGAGAACGTCTAGGTCATGTCTGCATGGTTCCCGAACCCGTAGGGTCTACACACTTAAGGTTCGATGACGCTAGGGTTATAAAGGAAGTTTGTATGTGGTTACCGAATGTTGTTCGGAGTCCTGGCTAAGATCCCGGGTGCCACGAGGAGTTCCAGAATGGTCTAGAGGTAAAGATTTATATATGGGAAGTCCTATTTTGGCCACCGGAAAATGTTCGGGATTTTTCGGTATTGTACTGGGAAGATTCTAGAAGGTTCCGGAGTGGGGCCCACCTGCATGGGGGGACCCACATGAACGTGGGTAGTGGGGGCAAGGCCCCACACCCCTGGTCAAGGCGCACCAAGATCCCCCCTTAGAAGGAATAAGATCATATCCCGAAGGGATAAGATCAAGATCCCTAAAAAGGGGGGATAACAATCGGTGGGGAAGGAAATGATGGGATTTCTTTCCTCCCACCTTTGCCAACGCCCCAATGGACTTGGAGGGAAAGAAACCAGCCCCCTCCACCCCTATATATAGTGGGGAGGCGCATGGGAGCTTTACAAAAGTTCTGGCGCAGCCCTCCCCCTCTCCCAAGTCCTCCTCCTCTCCCGCGGTGCTTGGCGAAGCCCTGCAGGATTGCCACGCTCCTCCACCACCACCACGCCGTCGTGCTGCTGCTGGACGGAGTCTTCCCCAACCTCTCCCTCTCACCTTGCTGGATCAAGGAATGGGAGATGTCACCAGGATGCATGTGTGTTGAACGCGGAGGTGCCGTCCGTTCGGCACTAGGATCTCCGGTGATTTGGATCACGACGAGTACGACTCCTTCAACCCCGTTCACTTGAACGCTTCCGCTTAGCGATCTACAAGGGTATGTAGATGCACTCTCCTTCCCCTCGTTGCTAGTTTCTCCATAGATGGATCTTGGTGAATCGTAGGAAAATTTTGAATTTCTGCTACGTTCCCCAACACTTTCTTCATGGTTTACGGGGCTGAGGCCGTCCTCCCCAGTGATATTCGTCATGACTCACCCCGGGTTGCCAATTATGTTGAAGCGGACAATGAGCAAGCACGCCAAGAGGCGCTGGACCTGTTAGATGAGAAACGGGACATGGCTTTGGCTCGATCGACGGTTTATCAACAAGACCTGCGGTGTTATCACAACCGCCGGGTTAAGACAAGAACCTTTCAAGAAGGCGACTTAGTGCTCCGCCTCATCCAAGATCAGACCGATATGCACAAGTTATCCCCACCTTGGGAAGGACCATTTGTGGTCACCAAGAATTTGCACAACGGATCATACCACCTCATTGACGTTCGAGACAACTCACACAATTCTGAGGAGGAGACCCGGCGGCCGTGGAACATAGCTCTCCTTCGGCCTTACTATACTTGAGCCATAGGCTTCTCTTATGTACATATTTCGACAATGTATATATTATGATCAGATCATAAAATAAACCGGAATCCTTGCTATAAGCAGGGCCTCTACTATTTTTTCTCAAATATCCTTTGAGTTAGATGGGAGCTTCAGCTGACAAAGCAGAGTACTACCTGTTAAACCGGCTATCATGCCACAATGCAGCTTGGGAGCTTCACACCCAAGGGGCCAAAGAGAGTCGGTATGCTATGCACAACTCAAACATAGGCACCCATGAGCACAACTCACAAAGTTACTTGGGGGCTCTTTGTGTAAAGTAACAAAGAGTTTGAAAGGGCCCTTGTAATTGGGTATCGACCCACGGCTTGGAAGCCTGGTGTATTCACCTAAAACCCCGGGTTAACCTGCCTTCATCAAGTAAGCCACTCCTATCCAGGTAATCCTGGCATGACTCGCCGAACGTTTGATAAGTCAATCTTTTAAAGACCCTGAACTTGTCGAAGTTAAAACGATGATTGGTTAGTTGGAGGCCCATCTTAAAAGGCTTTGCAAAATGTTTTAACTCAGCGGCCTGACAGCCCATGAAAAGCCTCAAATTTGGGCCTGGCAGCCCTTGGAAAGCCTCGACTACATGGATTTTATTTGTTTTGCAAAGTTTTTTTTACCATTTGTTAAGTTTCTATTGAACCAGTATCAAATTGACCCAGTGTGGCTTTTCAGTCATTATATTAACCCGGTGTTTGTTAACCCGGCTTGGTTTTCAACTATAAGTTGTTAGACCATTTTATCAAATCGGTGTTTAAAAACCCCGTCCTGGCTTTGACTATATGTTGCCAGTTTGATCATCTGGTGTTCATTGTAACCCGGCATGACTTATTACATAACATCATTACATGGTGAGAGTTATAACAGCTCAAAATTTGGGTTTTCACCCTTACTACAATAAAAGTTGGTTCACCAACTAAGTGATTTCATATCACAGGTATGAGTTATTTAATATTCATTCCGCTTTCGTTATTAGCCAGGCTTTATCTTGGGCATTATGACCCGTCTGGCGGTAAACCGCCAGCACAATTCTTTTTATGTAGATATCAGAATCGCATGAAAATTATCAAAGTGTAATCAAGCACAACAAATATCATGATGGATCAACAACATTATGCATCGGTGCCACAGAACAAAGTACTTTCACTAGCCTATTACAAGGCGCTTTGAGGTCCAAAATGCTGATTGTTCTTACACAAAACAAAGTCTGTCAAAGTAACCCGATCGTCGGATTAAGACTCATTGCCAGGACGACGTGAAGTTGATGGATATTCAGGCGCCGGTTCAACCTCCTCCTCTCCACCCAGTGGCTGGAAGTCAATGGTGGTCCAGTCAATCCGGGTTAGAGCCTAAAATACAGCTTCCTCACTTATCAGATTGGATGGTTCAACATCAGGGGCGTAAGTGTGCTTACAGATTGGCGGGATAAGGTTTTGCGCTTCTGCCACAGTCGTATCAACCCGCTGGTTCCTTTCATCATAAAAGGACTGATGAATAGTCAAGTTAGCCTCTTTAGCCAGTTGACTCGACAGCGGACGCATCTCCTTTGTCAGGGCTTTGAGGGCTTTGTTGTCAAAAGCTGACCCGTCTGCTTGTTCATCCGGTAATCCCTTAGCGATATCAACTGGATCCAAGTCAGATATCCATGCTTTGGCCCGAGTCAGTGCCAGTAAAGCGCCAGCCCTGGCAGCAGATCGCTTCACCTCTTCTATCTACGCCCGCGTCATGGATAGTCTTGCTAGTGTGTCCTTGATCAATGTTGGTGCCGGTTTGTTGTATGAGACTGCACAGATAACCCGTTGGGCACCAGTATACAATTGCTCAATCAAAGTGTACGCCGCCTTCAACTTCATCCGGATGTCTGCGCCTAGATGAGCAATGCGAGTACCTAAGATGGTTTAAAAACTTAATGTTAAACCGGCGGAGTTGAACAATACTTCAGATCAGGTTATCATAAAGTACTTACCAAAAACTGCAGCTGTCATGGTGTTCACTTGATGTTTCAGCCCAGTCAGCTCTTCCTCAACCGGTTTAAGAGCTGCTTTAGCGTCTTTAGCCCGCTTCAACAGAGCAGCCCTTTCAGTTTCACGGTTGGTGCGTTCAGTTTTGAAGCCATCCTTCAATTGTTCCATGGCAGTCAAAGCGCCCTTTAGCTCCTCTTTGGCTTTAGAGGTCTCTTCTTGCTGGGACTTGATGTTTTCTTGAAGGTCGGTGATTTGAGATTCTTTGATATTCTTATCAGTCTGCAAAAGTCAGAAGATGAAGTTGTTAAAGTCCCAAGCACATAACAAGTTATGCACTCGGCACTTGGGGGCTAATGTGGATTGCTTTTTAAAAGTGAATATTTTCAAGTCCCAAGGCTCAATCCACGTATTAAGCTTGGCACTTGGGGGCTAATGCACAATTGATCAGTAAAGGCAATTAACAAGGATAGACAGTTTCGTTTTGTCTTCAAAAGACAAACCGGCCCTTGGGGGCTACTCAGTTGAAGTGTTCTTTATATCGAAGTCTTGGTTTATCTTCAAGAGATAACCCGGCCCTTGGGGGATACAATGGAAGAGATATACATAATAAAGTAAATTTCGAAGCATTCTTGAAGATTACCTCATAACATTCCTTCATCAGGTTCACCAAACCGGCTTCAATGTCACGACTGGTGTAAAGGCGGTTTAAAAAGCCGGAATGAAGTTCCTCGGCACTAAGGTTGATAAAGTTGGATAGATCAGCCTTCCCTTTCCCCTTGCCCATAGCAGTGAATTCCTCCTTGGCAGTATGCTTTGACAAGACAATCGGATTACCAGGGCTAGTGTGACCTGTACCAGTAATAATGACATCATCATCATCACCCTTTGGTGGACTTGGTGGATTGACGGTATCCCTGGCTGGACTTGGCGGATTAGCAGCTGTGCTCGGTGGATTAGCAGCCGAGCTCGAAGGAGTAGCATGAGGGCTTGATGGATCAATATGAGTGGCCGGGTCAGCTTCCAGCGGATTAGCTTCAGTGTTCTCGCCTTGTGGAGCGGAATCATCCATAACATCAGTATTTCTACCGGTGCCCTCAGGAGCCCTCTTCGGTTCAACTTCACAAATAGGGGCACTGGTTTTAGCCTTCTTGCTCAGACGGGCTTTGGCACTGTGATATCAAAACAAAGATTAGCATGGTAAACCGAACTATGAAGGAAAAGATGAAGGGCAGTATACTTACCTAGGGACGGTTTTAAGGGGAGGCAGCTGAGTGGTTGATGAACCACCAGACGAATTGGAAGACACCTGGTAATTCGGATCAGATGAATTGAGTGGGTATCGGAAGAAACCCTTCAAAGGATAAATTTTTTCAGGAGAACAAGTAACCTCTGGACGACGCTTCCAGGTTGGCGTATCCGGTAAACCGGAAGAGGTGACTTGCTGGCCACTGTGCCGGGTTGTGCGACGCCCTTCGGCTTGCTGTGTCTTCAAAGAAAATTGCGGATCCAAATAAGAAAGAGGGTGAGAGTATTTTACTTTCCGAACTGCACAGCGAAATCTTTGAACCGACACAAGATCTGAATCGGAGGAAAGAGAGATTACCTGAACATGGTCCGCACGACTAGCCTCTGCATCATCCTAGGAATAGTCATTGTCAATAAGGTGTATGAAAAAGGAACCAAGCAAGTCAAGTTCGACCTCTTGATCCGATTCGTCAATATCTTCTGGCGGATCAGAAGACTCAGCGGTTTTCTTCTTGGCAGCTCTCTTTGTGACCTTGCTTTTTCACACGAGGAGCCCTAACCGGTTTATCTTGAGTCTTCCGTTTCCAGAAGGAGCTATTAGCCTATGAAATTAAAACAAAGGAGTATTAGCACATTGTTAAAGCGGAGGCGGATCAGTAAGCATCAAGTTAAACTTTACCGCTGGCGGTTTGTTGGAGGCGTAAAAAGGTGGCAATAAAACCAAGTTTGGTTCCAATCTTTGGGATGGCTGTGGTGTTTTGCATGAGGGAAATCAACTTCTTTCCTCTTCTGGATTGATACCCCACCAAGTTCCGTGTTGGGACCATCAGAGAACTCAGTGCGGCGGTTTAAATGGAAAAAATCCCGAAAAAGCTCCACGGATGGTTCTTCTTGAAGGTAAACTTCACAAAACACTTGAAAATTGCATATATTGGACATTGAATTCGGTCCAATATCTTGTGGATGGAGTTGAAAGCTTGCAAGGACATCCCAGAATTTTTTTGATCCGGGCGGGTTGAATCCCCAGTCTAAGTGTTGCATAAATACAATCACCTCTCCATCTTGAGGCTCAGGAGGGCACTCAGGGCCAGGGACTCGCCAATGAAGGTCCCTTTTTGAGGCTAAAGCACCAGTGGTAACATATCCATTGATTTGCATTTCCGTGATCCGGGACGGAACCCAGTTGCAAGCAGAGAATTGTTTGGTCATCTCAGAAAGCAGACTGTAAAGGAAAAATGAAGGCCGGTTTAAGAATGACGGTTCAAGTGCACTAATTGGTGTTAAACCGGGAATTTGATCAAAGCATACATGTGAGATAAACCAGAAATTACTATTCAAGTCAAGATGGCAGTTTAAGTGAGGGCTAATGGCATATGGCAGATTTTCAACTACTAAAAGTTAAACCGCCCTTAGGTGGAAGAGCCAGAGCTGAAAATCTACTAAGTGTTGATAGAAACAGGTTTCACAAAATGACAGTATAAATTTGGATCTATCGTGGATCAGTAAGAAAATTATTCTGAGCCCTAAAATGGCGATGATAGAACACCATGAGTCCAGAAGGGAACTATCAAGGCAAAAGGAGATACTACGGCGAGGTAAACTAAAGTTACAAACTTTGGCCGCCAGAGGAGGATGGCAAGTTCATCTTGTTTCAAAAGTAAGCAAAAAGGCAGCGAGCAAAGATAAACACTTATGAGCATGGATGAACACGGAAACCCTAAATACAGATCTAGGGTTGAGAGGAGTAGGCTTACCAGATGCGCAGGGATAGCGGAGAAGAGCCGCATGTTTCTGGTACGATCAGGTTGATGCAGCGGCCTTTGTCGATGCAGTGCTCGAAGGTTGAGGGCGGCGGCGGAGCTTCAGAGCTTGAGCGTCGCGAGGAGGAAGAAGAGGCACGGAAGGGGAAGAAAGAAAGGACCCCCGAGCCTATTTATAAGGCAAATGGATAAGTGGCACGCGCGAGAATGGAGGAGCCTGAAGCGGCAAAAGTGGGCGCGGCTGTCGCCTCGATATTTGGGATACCATTAATGAATGGAATCTTTTTAATCTTTTTATACAGAGATGACATCACGATTATCCGTTGCTATGTCCAGAGGATGACGTCACGGCGGTTTAACAAAATTTACAGGAGAAGACATCATGGCGGTTTATGAGAAATATAAGGAGATGTTCACAGAATTTCTTTAAGTATTGAAGATTGACATGAACAAGTTCAAATCAATCTGGGGCCTAATGTTGGGGATATAACTACTGAGCGTAAACCGCCTAGGAGGGGCCAGTTCACCTTCAACTTTATTGAAGCCCACGAAGACCCAGAAGATGGCGCTTTACTAATGAAGCTTAGAGGCCCGGAGCCCAAAGGCGGATTAGGGCCCATAGTGGTAAACCGCCATGGTTATGTAACTTATATTGTAAGTTAGGAAAGGGGAGACCAAGCCGTACACTTGTATGAGCCGGCCTAGGGACTCCGTAGACCGGTGGGCGTCAACCTATGTATATAAAGGGATGACCCGGCGGTGGTTCAGGGACAAGAAACAACAAGTCGAGGCCCAGGCAAAGCGTATTTGCTCCCTGGTCATCGAAACCCAATCAATTCCATCACAACTAGACGTAGGCTTTTACCTTCATCGAAGGGGCCGAACTAGTATAAAACTCCCGTGTCCCTTGTCTGGTTTAACCCCTACAAGATAACCCGTCGGGATGGCTCCACGACTAAGTTCTTTCATGAGGACATCTGACGTGTTAATTCCACGACAGTTCCCCTAACAAAGCTTTCAATGAGGAATTTGCCGCTATCATGAACTCGAAGTTCAAGATGTCCATGATGGGAGAGTTGAAGTTCTTTCTCTGGTTCGAAATCAAGCAAAGAAGAGAAGGAAACTTCATCAACCAAGCCAAATACACTCAAGACATGCTCAAGAGATTCAAGCTAAGTGATGTCAAGCCGACTTCCACTCCAATGCCCGTCAAATGCCAACTTGACATAGATCCCAATGGTAAAGCGGTGGATCAAAAGGTATATCATTCCATGATTGGCTCCTTGCTTTACCTTTGTGCATCTAGACCGGATATCATGTTGGGTGTGGGAATTTGTGCATGATTTTAAGGCACACCTAAGGAAAGCCACTATGTGGCGGTCAAGCGAATCTTTCGATATTTGGCTCATACCCCAAACTTTGGCTTATGGTACCCAAGAGGACCTAACTTCAACCTTTTGGGCTATTCGAACTCGGATTGGGCGGGAGACAAAGTGGATAGGAAGTCAACCTCCGGAGGGTGCAAATTTCTTGGTTGCTCTTGGATGAGTTGGCCTTCTAAGAAGCAAAGTTGTGTGTCTCTCTCGTCCACCGAAGAGGAGTATGTGGCCGCCGGTAGTTGTTGTGCTCAACTTCTATGGATGAGGCAAACTTTAAAGGATTACAGTGTCATTTGTGACAAAGTGCCTCTTTGGTGTCACAATTAAAGTGCCATCAAGATCTCTGTCAACCCGATGCAACACTTCAAGATGAAGCATATTGAGATTCGGTATCACTTCATTCGGGATCACATTAGGCGAGGGGAGATCCAACTCAAATATGTCAATACTCATGATAACCTTGCGGATATTTTCATGAAGCCCTTGGATGAAGCAAGATTTCACGAGTTAAGGCATGAGCTAAATATCATTGATTCGAGCAATGTGGCTTGAACCCTTGCACACCCCACCGTACTCATCTCTATGTCTTGTTTAGGTGTAGGCATGGACATAGGGGGAGTGTTGTTCTCTCAATGAACTCTCCCTCCCCCCATTATGCATTAATTGATCAACTCTTTCACACTAGCCATTTTTGATGGTACTTGTGCTTCAAAGACGAGTTTCGGTCATGGGCCCAAGGATAATTCTTCGTGGTGCCATACCAATTGAGTCAAACATAGGAGGCTCCGGCCACCACCCTCTCCTCTTGAGAGGTTTTGTTTCGTGTTTGGTCCTCATTGTCTTTTGCCTTCTTTTGAGTTGTGTTTGTGTTTGTTTTGCCTCGTGTGGGTGCGTTTGCGTGTCTTATTGCTTGAAGGTTGCTTTGCAAAGGCCGTGTTTTTCTGTTTTGGCGAATCTTGCACTTTCTTGGGTTTACGGTACTACCGTGGCAAGCCACGGTACTACCGCAGGAGATGGGTTGCCCTGTGCGTGCACAGCTACATCCCAGGCATGGTACTACCGCTTCCATCGTGGCAGTAATTTTTTACTGCCGCTGGAAGAGCAGTACTACCGTCCTATGTGCGGTACTTCTGCTCAGGCGGTACTACCGCACCGTCGCGAGTGAGTGGGGGTTAAGAGCAGGTTGGGGGAGCTCCAACTCCCCCATACCCATTCATCTCTTTCCCCCACCTCGTCTCTCTCTCTCTCTCTCTCTCTCTCTCTCTCTCTCTCTCCTGCCCAAGAACAGTGCCAGAGGACCTCGCCGGATCTCCGTCTCCTGTCGCTCTCTTCGCATTCTGACGGGTGGGATCGATCCCCACCTCACCCTCTTGCCATGGAACCTGGTATCTCCCTTAGCCATTCTCTCTTTGTCTCATCATTTTGCTTCTAGGTTTTGGGAGATGCATGTGTAGTTCTTGAGATTTTTGGCTAAATAGTCGCAAGAGGAGAATGTAGGAGAGTGCTAGTGTTGTAGAGATGCTATTTGGTATGTTACAATACAGTAATTTTGATCAACGGTAGTACTGATCCAAATTTCTGGATGTGCCTAGATCCGTTCTTGCCAGATTCAAATCTGCGCGGTACTACCGCGCCTCTCATGGGGTACTACCGCTCTGGCGAGATCCGCCCCGTACGGTACTACCGCTCTGTTGGAGTGGTAGTACCGCCCGGTGCGCGGAAGTAAAAATTTACTTCCGCTCTAGACGCGGTACTAACTTGCCATCCCGGTGCAATACTGCCGCGGCTAGAGAAGATGTAAATTTTTACGTCTGCGTCATGGTGCGATACTACCGTTGACATATGAACTACTTTGTTTTGACTACCCAATCTCATTTCTACATGTTTCATTTGGTTTGGCCTTGGTCTTTGCAATGAACCTTCTCGTTTTTCTCATGTGTTTGTGTTGTGTGTCATAGGTGGTGGCTCCAATGTCCGTGCTCAAACCCCAGCCGCGACACTAGCTCCAAGTGGCTTCGCAATCAAGAAGCACCTGAGGGATCCAATGCCCTACCACTACAAGAAATATGTCAACTTGTGACCACCACTATTGGTCACTGAAAGGTCATGGTTTTTCATTTGCGACCTTTCTATGACCAAAAACAGAAGATCAAAAGCTGGCAGTCGTAAACTGACTATAGCGACCTTTCTTCTGGAAGTCGAAGACGTTTATGACCAAAATATGTCCACTGTGGCGTTTTGGTCACTAGCAACCTCCCCAGGCCACGTAGGCATCCAGCGTGGCAAGCTGATGTGGCACAAGATTCACCCCGGTCGAATTTGGTTTTCTACATGGGCCTAGCCCAACAAATTTGATATTTCTATTATTATTTTTCCTATGAATTCTATTGGGCTACATGGGCCAAGTCCAATATTTCAGCCTTTTTATTTCTAGGCTTTGGCCTTTTACAGTCTATTAATTATATATTTTTGGAAAATATATTTTGGAGCTGGTCCCACTAGTCACGTTCATCTCATATATTGATCCCACACATCAAAAAGTTACGAACTAGTCATATTATTTCACAAGTGGGTTGCACTGGTCAGGTTACCATCTCACACACTATCAAATCACATTCATATTCAAATATTCCAAACAAATAAGAGAACATGTGAAATTCGTCAAATAACACTAAATTAGTGTATTACTATTTCTGTAGACTATTACAACCCAGGTATACCAGCTATTACAATATTACAATATTACAATCAAATAGAACAGACAACTCTTTGCTGAGTAGCACTTCACGGCTTCACGCTTTTCTTCACATCTTCACGCTTCCAACTTTCTTAGGCCTGTAGCTCCTGTAAAAGAGAAACCAAGTAAAGAAGTTACACACAGCTGCTCCTTACACACAACTATATTTGCTACAGATCACCTATCAACTCTTGATATTTATCTAGCGGGGATTGGTATGTGTAGGTACCGATGGAAGGGTGTACCTGGATGTATAGCATGAGAAGGGAGAGCTGGAGCACCCACCTGAACTGCAGCTTGCCGTAAACCATGTAGGCAAGCACCACCCGACACTTGTGCATGCCGAAAAGGAGACCATGTCGTCCAGAACAGTCATGTGCACCTGCATCAACCAGAGGCACCGAAATTGAGAAAGAAACCAAAGTTTACACCAGACAGAAAATTAAAATATAAGTGTGGCATCGCATAGCTAAAGAAACCATATAATGTACCATAACATTTGCAAAAATGGAGGTGGTTCTCTCTAGGATTACTAGTCAGCTCACACTTTAAACATAACATTTGTTCATCTTATATAACAAAAAAACATAGAAATGTCGATCGACTGCTCCAAAAATGCAATATGTAAACCCAGCTGGAATTGATAACTACAAGCTACAACAGCTCAAAGTGGCAGTAGCTAAAACGCAAGCATTGTTCTCACAACCAACCAATACTTCACTAACAGGTCACCCATCAAAATTTGTGTTTAGAATAACTGTTGAAGATGGGTTCAGCTTCTATGCCTAGAATAACTACTCACGGTGAAATCTGGACATGTATAGCAGCTACTAGTATGCAAAGTTGATCATGGTGCTACTGGCAGACACTTGCACTATTTTATTCTCCGCTGATCATATCAGGTTGCAAAATCTGTATATTAAGTATAGACTAAGCAATACTGCATAGGCCTTTTCTTACTGGTGTTCGGTTTATAAAAGAGTTGGCCAACAACATCTATATAGTATTAACATCTATTGCTGGATTCTGGCAATTTACCAGCATCGAAACACAGGCACGACACACAGATCAAATTAGGGCGAGGTAGACATTCTACCCAACGAGGACAGCAGCCTATCCCACTACCAACTACCATCTCAAAGCGCTCGGGCAAACATCAGCTCACCTGATGAGTAAGGCCCTCTAGATGTCTCCCTTTGGGGGAGCTTGATCGCTCTGCTCTTCAGTAGCAACATCAGGCTCCGGATCCGTGGCACCTGCAGATGTACTGCACACCCCAGTCTGCAAGAGATTCAAAAAATCATCACACAAACACAAGACCCAAGGATGAACTAAGAGTAGGGAGGGGAAACATTAGCCATACCGCGAATCAGGATCAGCATACAGAGTGGTAACGAGGGTCGTCTCTCCCTGCGCGTTCGACTTGCCAGTGTGACTGGTCAGTGAGAAGCATAGCTGGACACTTCACCTGTGTTAAGAACCAAGAAAATGGTAGTATGAGCACACGATGCACAAGTATATTAAACAGAGCATAAAACTGTGTGTGTTGTGTTTAATCCCTCGACATGAACAGTTCAGCTTCAGTTGGGTTTTACTTCAGTATGTCATCTGAAGAAAAAGGGGACATGCTTTTGTTCCATTATTTCGTTCACTAGATTAGTGTCCACGGAGCAGCATAAACCAAGCAACTTTTACATAAGCAATTAACAACAGAGACAAAGTATGCTCCCAATTGGTAAATCATGGGATGGGCTCGTCCAAACAAAATGTAGAAACAGTTAAGTGTGTTTCATTGTTCTGAATTACTGATCTATCAGGCTAATAGATCTCCGTACAAGTTTTCAAGCAGTGCAGGCTAAGCTCTAATCAATCACTTTGTGTTTAGCTCTGGAGGCTACATGAAGTACTTCGAGCTCGAGTTAATTTGGTTAATCTATCTGACAGCAAAGCTAGTTTTTCTGTCCTGTTAATTTGGTGTGGGTGATGCTTCTGCTTCATCAACCACTATGTTTTATACGTACTCCTACAGTAGCTGCGTATGCATGCCTGCCTGCCTACCGAACAGGCGAAGGGATGAAGTGAAATAGTACGTGGTACCTCTTCTCGGTGTCAACCATGACGACGCCATAGCTGTCGCCCTTCTTCCTGCACGCATGAAAAAACCACATGAACATGTTCAGAGACAGAGAGAGAGAGCAGAGCAAAGACCAATACGAAGATCGGACTACATAGAGACGATGTGGATTTTTAGCTAGTGGCTAGTTAGAGGCACGCAGAAAAGATAGAGAGGTTTTGTTAAGTCGCAGTTGCCGCACTTACACGCACCGGGTCTTGTCGGCACAGTCGCAGTTGCCGCACTTGTCAGCCATGGTGGTCTAGCATCAGCAGAAGATCAGATCAGGTCAGATGGGAGCGAATGCAGCGTCGGAGAATTCGCGCACGGATCGGCGGCCGCCGCGATGGGACTCACCATGGCTTCGTTGGGGTCGGATCGGGAGCGCAGGGAGGGGCGGGGAGGATGGAAGAAGGTGCGCGAGGAGCACGTGCCGCCGGAGACCCGGTGATCCCGTTGACATCGTCGCCATCCTGATTGCCGGAGGCCCGTGGCCGCCGTGAAGCACGCACGCGTGCGCCAGTGAGAAATCCGGCCGTGATGCGATGGCTGTGCCTAGACTGGTGGATC
>NC_057798.1:63843330-63856488 GCF_018294505.1 Triticum aestivum
AGGCGGCGGCTAGGGTTTGGGTTGGGGGAGGGAGAGGGGGAGGGGGAGGGGGAGATCTGGCTGGAGCGAGGAGAGGGGCTGCTAGGGTTTGGGTTGGGGGAGGGAGAACTGAGAGGTGACTGAGAGCCGTTGGATCCGTTGGATGTGGATGGTTCAGATCGGCTACATTGGAGTGATCCGTGGGAACAACCCTGATTGGTTGAGAAAGTTTATGTTTTAAAATAGTTTTTTAAGTACTAAAACTAGGAGGTTTTGTTAAGCAGCTATCAAAAATATTTTGCAAAACTGCACAACTAGATTTATCACTCAACTTAGACCACATTTTATGGATGATCACAAATTTGCATGCATATTGTATCTTTCTAGCTATTTTTAATGATTTTTTGAATGCCCAAAATGATTTTTTTGTGAGGGGTCTACCATATATTTGTTGCAAAATTGGACCAAATCATTTTTATAAAATAATAGGTCATATTTAATGCACAATTGACCAAAAGGTTGCGTGTCAAAAGTTTCGATCCACCTCTTGTCAAAAAGACAAATTTCTGCCGATTCAGCTGGAAGCGGGTCAAATTTGAACTACGGCTGCCTCATAGTTTGCTCTTTATTTTTCCCAAAAATCATTTCTAGGTACAGAAGTATCTATTTAATCAGAGAAGCACCAAAAAAAATCCAAGATTCAACCACTAGCTAGGAACGGTCATTCCCGTCGTTTTGACTGCATTTTGAAACGGGCATAAAAAATTAAAAAAAAATCAAAAAATTAGAAAACCTTCGTATTGTGTCATTACATGTGACCAAGTTACCAGGAAAAATAATAAACTTGTAATACGGCAAATATTTTTAAAAAGTGTTCTCAGAAACGAGCTATCATGTGTGGAGATCAATGGCTTTCAAGCCAAATGATCAATCTTATGGCCACATTCATGGCATAGTTTATTCAAATGATCTCATATCGTGCACAAGCGTGCATATTGGAATGGAAAAAATGTTGCCTAAGGAAGTTTTCATTTTCTTTGGACGAAAAATTCATTTTCCATTTTTTTCAAGTGCCCAAAATGAGTTTTTTTGTGAAGGACCTAGCATATATTTGTTGCAAAATTGGACCAAATCATTTTTATAAAATACTAGGCCATATTTAATGCACAATTGAACAAATGGTTGGGTGTCAAAATATTTGCTCCACCTCTGGTGAAAAAGACAAATTCCCGCTGATTCAGCTGGAAGCGGGTCAAATTTGAACTACAGCTGCCTCATAGTTTGCTCTTTATTTTTTACAAAAAATCATTTCTAGGTACATAAGTATCTATTTAATTAGAGAAACATCAAAAGTTTTACAAGATTCAACCACTAGCTAGGAACGGTCAAGCCTGTCGTTTTGACCGCATTTTGAAATGGGCATAAAAAATTAAAAAAATCAAAAAATTGGAAAACCTTCGCATTGTGTCATTATATGTGACCAAGTTACCAGGAAAAATAATAAACTTGTAATACGGGAATTATTTTAAAAAAGTGTTCTCAGAAATGAGCTATCATGCGTGAAGATTCATTGCTTTCAAGCCAAATGATCAATCTTATGGCCACATTCATGGCATAGTTTGTTCAAATGATCTCATATTGTGCAAAAAGGTGCATCTTGGAATTCCAAACAATGTTGCCTAAGGGAGTTTTCATTTTCTTTGCACGGAAAATTCATTTTCCATTTTTTGAGTGCCCGAAATGAGTTTTTTTTGTGAAGGACCTACCAAATAATTATTGCAAAATTGGACCAAATAATTTTTCAAAAATACTAGGCCATATTTAATGCACAATTTACCAAATGGTTTGGTGTAAAAAGTTTTGATCCACCTCTGGTGAAAAAGACAAATTCCCGCCGATTCAGCTGGAAGCAGGTTAAATTTGAACTGCAGTTGCCTCATAGTTTGCTCTTTATTTTTTCCAAAAATAATTTCTAGGTACATAAGTATCTATTTAATCAGAGAAACATCAAAAGTTTTCCAAGATTCAACCACTATCTAGGAATGGTCAAGCCTGCCGTTTTGACCGCATTTTGAAACAAGCATAAAAAATTCAAAAAAAATCAAAAAATTGGAAAACCTTCGCATTGTGTCATTATATGTGGCCAAGTTTCCAGGAAAAATAATAAACTTGTAATACGGAAATTATTTTAAAAAAGTGTTCTCAGAAATGAGCTATCATGCGTTAAGATTCATGGCTTTCAAGCCAAATGATCAATCTTATGGCCACATTCATGGCGTAGTTTGTTAAAATGATCTCATATCGTGCACAAGGGTGCATCTTGGAATGGCAAACAATGTTGCCTAAGGAAGTTTTCATTTTCTTTGCACAGAAAATTCATTTTCCATTTTCCGAGTGCCTAAAATGAGTTTTTTTATGAAGGACCTACCATATATTTGTTGCAAAATTGTACCAAATCAATTTTATAAAATACTAGGCCATATTTAATGCACAATTGAAAAAATGGTTGGGTGTCAAAAGTTTTGATCCACCTCTGGTGAAAAAGACAAATTCTCGCCGATTCAGGAGGAAGCGGGTCAAATTTGAACTACAGCTGCCTCATAGTTTGCTCTTTATTTTTCCAAAAATCATTTCTAGGTAAATAAGTATCTATTTAATCAGAAATACATGGTTTGATGGCGAGACATTGAGGTTTGGACGGTGGCCGAGGGCCCCAACACTAGAGCGCGTAAGCTCGCATGCTCGCCGCGTGGTCACCGCGTGACCATGGTGTTGCCATGTGTTCTGGGCATCCTAGGCATGTCTAGTGGGTTGGGCACTCCCCAGGTAGGTTCTAGGAAGAAAATCACAACATAAGATTCTCACGAGGAGACCGATCAATGCTCAAACATGAATAAACAACCAAGTGTTTGATTTGCGGTATGGGAAATGCACATGGCTAATGGGCATGAGTTTTGGCTGAGGATGATCAGTTACTAAGAAGATCATCTTCACAAATTTTCACCTCAAAAGGAGGAGCCTATGTGGTACTTTCTTTACAAAGTACCACACTAGACATAAATACAAATGTTGAAGCTGGGCTCAAAATAATGAATGGATTGAGCTGGCATTTGGTGGAGGATGTTTATTTGGGCATAGGAAAGCATTGTAGAAAATGGATACCATTTGGACATGCCAAAGTGGTACTTCCTTCACAAAGTGCTGCTTTGAACAGAATAGGAAAATGAATATTTCGAATTATTTTTAAACTAGGCAAGGAATGTTTTTGACATATTTAATGAAGATATGATCCAAAACATTTATGAGAATTTTTTGGGAATTTTTGGAATAACAGAAATATAGGTTGCTTCACAACCTAGGGCAAAAACTGCCACATGGACATGACACATAGGCAAAACTGATGAGATGGCGCCTAGTCATCACAACCCACCACAATCTACAAGGCTATGGCCATCTATATTGGTCGGTAACAACTAGAAATAAGGCAGCGGACTAGCACTGTTTGCTTTGTGACCATTTCGTGTAAGGAAATTATGACCTTTCTGACCAAAATGGTCGCGATGGTTTAGGGTTTGGAGCCCCCCGAACAGCTTTTGACCAATTGGTCTGAAATGGTCATAGATCTATGACCAATTCTTCCAGGGTCACTGACAGAAGGTCACTAGTTGACATATTTTTTGTAGTGTACAACGCAACATCAAGAAGACAGCTAACAAGTTCAAGGAGCCAAATGTTGGCATGGATGAGATGCCTCAAGCCGAGTTCATCACTCGAAGGAGGATCAACATGTATGTGCAGCCTCGTGAGAATGTCGGAGGGAATGAGTTGTTCTATACCAAGCAGCAAAATCTCATCTACATCGATGTGATCAAGTCCAAGCACAACATCTATGTTCCTATGCAATGGATTGATATGAATCATCTGAGGAAGGACCGGGCCTACTTTGGTGAGGCGTTGGATTTGGTGGAGCAGTTTGGCATTGAAGAGTTCATCACATTCCACATGGACTTTGACCTGGAGATATTGGCTCAGTTCTTTGCTTCCGTCCACTTCCACACGGATGAGGAGCGGACTATGACTTGGATGACCAATGGGAAGAGGATGTCTACTAAGTGGAAGGAATTCATGGAGATGTTGCACGTTCGTGATGAGGGGCTCAATGTGCCCGTTGGTGTCCGCCCTCACACCAACCCAGTGTCCGCCAACAAGAACAAGCTTCAATTGTTCCTTGTGGAGAAGAAGTTAGCCAATGGCACTCAGTCTTGGGTACTCAACCCTTTCCTTCACATCATGCACCGGATCTTTGACAACACTCTCTTTCCGCATATTGGTGACAAGGATAAGGTGCATGCTTATCTCGTGGATATGATGCTTCTTTGTGAGGAGGCACGTCGTCAAGTTACACAACCACTGGACATCCCTCATACCATGTGGATTGAGCTCCGGTTTGCGGTTTACAATCGCAAAGTTCCCATCTATGGACCATACCTGCACCTCTTGATCTCGAAGACTTGGGAGAAGCTCTTTCTGACTGAAGACTTTTCTGCTCCAAATTGGGTTCGCCATGATCCTATCAAGCTGTGTAAGAAGAACAAGTGGGCAAATACCACTACCCGGGCTGAGGCTGAGGCTGCTAGGATGAATGTTGATGAGGACGAGGTTGAGGAGGAGGAGGCTGAGGGCAGTTCCGTGGGGTACGCTCCTCCCTCTATTGAGCCCTCTTGGGCTAAGAGGCTGAAGTTAAAGATGAAGGCTCTATTCTACATGCAGGCCAAGGGGAAGTACAATACCCATGTTTCTCAGAAGGAGAGTCGCCATTGCGACAAGAGGATCTTGAGGACATTTGGCGAGATCGTGGAGAGCGGGTCAGAGAAGAACATCACTCCTAAGGCTGACTGGATGACGAAGCAGGGCTATCAGTGGACCGAGTCAGAGGAGGAGTCCATTCCCGCTACCAAGACCGATGAGGAGATTGTTGGGTGATCTCCACAGAGGAATCTACCACCTATGTTGTAGGTGTCCTATCTATCTTTTTGGTGTCTCGATGCCCAAGGGGAAGAGAGTGTACGATTTGCGAGTCGTGTCTCTTTGTTCTCATTTCGTTGGACCTTCGTTGGTGTTACTTTGGCTTGTTGGTTTGCATTTGTGTTTGTGTGTGTCCCGGAGTCTATCATATGGTGTGAGACATATGCACTTAAGCTTATCTTTTTGTCTATTATGATTAGTAGTTTGTGAGCCTATGCTATCTTGTGCCCTTTGCTTTATGCTCATATTCATTACCTTGCCTGCATGCTTAGTGTCATTTATATTGTTGCAAGGAATGCCTTGTCTATAAAATATAGGGGAAGTGTTGATCCTAGTATGTGTGCCGTGCAGTCCAAAGCATATCTATAGAGTGCACACATCTAGGGGGAGCCTGTCTATATTTTATAGATGTTGGGTTTGCTTATGTTCATTTTTATATCCTTATGTGCAAATCCCGTATTGTCATCAGTCCACCAAAAAGGGGGAGATTGTAAGGGAATATTTCTCCCTATGTGGTTTTGGTGATTGATGACAATGCATTTGCGGACTAATCATGTGCATTGAGCATTTCAGATATCTCATGTCTAGGCACAAGATGATTCGGTGCCCCTCGGAGCCTAGTAAAGATGGCGTTTCTCCACATTTCTTTTCGGTGGATTTGAGTTGTAGGAAAGCCATACTATTAAGAGGAGGTCCGCTTCGGAAAGGTTAGGGTGGAATCAGCATGTACAAGTCTGTTCCTTTGCACCACCGTTCCTTTGCTTCTTTGGAGCATCTACCGTTTATCCGTGTCTATTCAAAATGAAGGACTCCAAGTGCTATTGTGTTGTGGAGTGCGGTAGTACTGCTCAAGGGAGCAGTAGTACCGCAGTGGCCCATGGCAGTACCGGCTAGGGAAGCGGTAGTACCGCGCTATGCGGTAGTACCGCTCCTTAGGAGCGGTAGTACCATGGCCTCTAGCCCAGCACACTAACATGCGCGGAAGTAGGCGCGGAAGTAATTTTTTACATCCGCGCCCTACGCGGTAGTACCGCTTCCTGCATGCGGTAGTACCGTGCCGAATTTTTGCACAGATCAAAACTCTGCGAAAGTAGCCATAGAGGTAATTTTATTAGTCCATGCCTTCCCAGCCTAGTCAAACCCTTCCTTGCGGTAATACCGCAAGGGCGCGCGGTAGTACCGCTCGGGCAGTTCTACCGCTCATTGCTTTAACTCAACAGGGCCTCGTCTGGTCTCTGCCATGGGAGCGGTAGTACCGTACCATCGAGCGGTAGTACCGCAAGTTGGTGCGGTAGTACGGCATGTCATGGGCTTAGTTAGTGGGTAACAGTTGGATCTTTCCTCTCACTATATAAGGGGGGTCTTCTTCCCCAAGTTGACTACCTCTTCTCCCCCAAGCTCCAATGTTGCTCTAAGCTCCATTTTCGCTCGATCTCTCTCCCTAGCCAATCAAACTTGTTGATTCTCTAGGGATTGGCTGAGAAGGCCCCGATCTACACTTCCACCAAGAGAAATTTGATTCCCCCCACTAATCCCTTGCGGATCTTGTTACTCTTGGGTGTTTGAGCACCCTAGACGGTTGAGGTCACCTTGGAGCCATATTCCATTGTGGTGAAGCTCCGTGGTTTTGTTGGGAGCCTACAATTCGGTTGTGGAGAGAGCCCGAACCTTGTTTGTAAAGGTTCGGTCACCGCCTTCAAGGGCACCAATAGTGGAATCACATCATCTTGCTTTGTGTGAGGGCGTGAGGAGAATACTGTGGTCCTAGTGGTTTCTTGGGGAGCATTGTGCCTCCACACCCCTCCAATGAAAACGTACTTCCCCTCAAAGGGAAGGAACTTCGGTAACACATCCTCGACTCCATCGGCTCCGCTATTGGTTACTTCTTACCTTTACTTGTCCAAGCTTATATTGTGTTGGTTCCCTAGCTTGCTTGTGTTGTTGTTGTCATTGCATCATATAGGTTTTTCACCTAGTTGCACATCTAGACAACCTACTTTGATGCTAAGTTTAATTTGGTCAAGAAAAGCTAAAAATTGTTACTTGCCTATTCACCATTCCCCTCTAGTCAAGCATATTGATCCTCTCAATTACGGTTGAGAAAGTCTCATTATAGTCAACCCCTTGAACTTGTCAAAAACCTTTCGCGACAATTCGAGCTTTGTAGGCAGTAACATTACCATCAGTGTCTGCCTTCTTCTTGAAGATCCATTTATTCTCTATGGCTTGCCGATCATCGGGCAAGTCCATCAAAGTCCACACTTTGTTCTCATACATGGATCCTATCTCAGATTTCATGGCCTCAAGCAATTTATCAGAATCTGGGCTCATCATAGCTTCTTCATTGTTCGTAGGTTCGCCATGGTCTAGTAACATGACTTCCAGAACAGGATTACCGTACCACTCTGGTGCGGATCATGCTCTAGTTGACCTATGAGGTTCAATAGTAACTTGATCTGAAGTTTCATGATCATCATCATTAGCTTCCTCTCTAGTTGGTGTAGGCATCACGGGAACGTTTTTCTGTGATGAGCTACTTTCCAATTCGAGAGAAGGTACAATTACCTCATCAAGTTCTACTTTCCTCCCACTCACTTCTTTAGAGAGAAACTCTTTCTCTAGAAAGGACCCATTCTCAACAACAAAGATCTGTGATGGAAGGTGTACCGAATTGTTTCCTTAGGGTATCCTATGAAGATGCACTTCTCTGATTTGGGTTATAGCTTATCAGGCTGAATCCTTTTGACATAAGTGTCGCAACCCCAAATATTAAGAAACAACAGCTTAGGTTTCTTGCTAAACTACAGTTCATACAGTGTCATCTGAATGGATTTAGATGGTACCCTATTTAACGTGAATGCGGATGTCTCTAATGCATCACCCCAAAATGATAGTGGTAAATGAGTAAGAGACATCATATATCACACCATATCTAATAAAGTGCGCTTACGACGTTAGGACACACCATTACACTGTGGTGTTCCAGGTGGCGTGAGTTGTGAAACAATTCCACATTGTTTTAAATGAAGGCCAAACTCGTAACTCAAATATTCGCCTCCATGATCAGATCGCAGAAACTTTATTTTCTTGTTATGATTATTCTCCACTTCACTCTAAAATTCTTTGAACTTTTCAAATGTTTCAGACTTGTGTTTCATTAAGTAGATATACCTATGTCTTCTCAAATCATATGTGAAAGTCAGAAAATAACGATACCTGCCGCATGCCTCAACACTCATTGGACCGCATACATCTGTATGTATTACTTCCAATAAGTCATTGGCTCGCTTCACTGTTCTGGAGAACGGAGTTTTAGTCATCTTGCCCATGAGGCATGGTTCGCAAGTATCAAATGATTCATAACCAAGTAATTCCAAAAGCCCATCTGTATGGAGTTTTCTTCATGCGCTTTACACCAATATGACCTAAATGGCAGTGCCACAAGTATGTTGCACTATCATTATCAACTTTGCATCTTTTGGCATCAATATTATGAATATTTGTAGCACTACGATCGAGATTCGATAATCCATTTTGGGTGTATGACCATAGAAGGTTTTATTCATGTAAACAGGACAACAATTATTCTCTAACTTTAATGAATAACCATATTGCAATAAACATGATCCAATCATATTCATGCTCAACACAAACACCAAATAACATTTATTTAGGTTCAACACTAATCCCGAAGGTAGAGCGAGTGTGCAACGGTGAACATATCAACCTTGGAATCACTTCCAACACACATCGTCACCTCGCCCTTAACTAGTCTCTGTTCATTCTGCAACTCCTGTTTCAAGTTACTAATCTTAGCAACTGAACCGGTATCAAATACCCTGGGGTTACTACGAACATTAGTAAGGTACACATTAATAACATGTATATCAAATATACCTCTGTTCACTTTGCCATCCTTCTTATCCACCAAGTATTTGGGGTAGTTTCGCTTCTAGTGACCATTCCTTTGCATTAGAAGCACCCAGTTTCAGGCTTAGGTCCAGCTTTGTGCTTCTTCACGGGAGTGGCAACTTGCTTGCCATTCTTCTTGAAGTTCCCTTTCTTTCCCTTGCTATTTTTATTGAAACTAGTGCTCTTGTTAATCATCAACACTTGATGCTCTTTCTTGATTTCTACCTTCGCCGATTTTAGCATCGCGAAGAGATCGGGAATCATTTTCGTCACCACTTGCATATTATAGTTCATCATAAAGTTCTAGTAGCTTGGTGATAGTGACTAGAGAATTTTGTCAATCACTATCTTATCTGGAAGATTAACTCCCACTTGATTCAAGAGATTGTAGTACCCAGACATTCTGAGCACATGCTCACTAGTTGAGCTATTCTCCTCCATCTTGTAGGCAAAGTACTTGTCAAAGGTCTCATACCTCTTGACATGGGCATGAGTCTGAAATACCAATTTCAGCTCTTGGAACATCTCATATGCTCCATGGCGTTCAAAACATTTTTGAAGTCCCGGTTCTAAGCCATAAAGCATGGTGCACTAAACTATCAAGTAGTCATCATATCGAGCTTGCCAAACATTCATAACGTTTGCATCTGCTCCTGCAATAGGTCTGTTACCTAGCGGTGCATTAAGGACATAGTTCTTCTGTGCAGCAATGAGGATAATCCGCAGATCATGGACCTAGTCTGCATCATTGCTACTATCATCTTTCAACTTATTTTCTCTAGGAACATCTCAAAAAACATAGGGGAGCTACAACGCGAGCTATTGATCTACAACATAATTTGCAAATACTATCAGGAATAAGTTCATGATAAATTAAAGTTCAATTAATCAAATTACTTAAGAACACCCACTTAAACTGACATCCCTCAAGTCATCTAAGTGTAATGTGATCCAAATCAACTAACCCATGTCCAATCATCACGTGAGATGGGGTAGTCATCAATGGTGAACATCTCTATGTTCATCATATCTACTATATGATTCCCGTTCGACCTTTCGGTCTCTAGTGTTCCGAGGCCATGTCTATACATGCTAGGCTCGTCAACTTTAACCCGAGTATTCTGCATGTGCAAAACTGTCTTGCACCCGTTGTATGTGAACGTAGAGTCTATCACACCCGATCATCACGTGGTGTCTCAACACGACGAACTGTCGCAACGGTGCATACTCAAGGAGAACACTTATACCTTGAAATTTAGTTAAGGGATCGTCTTATAAAGCTACCGCCGTACTAAGCAAAATAAGATGCATAAAACATAAACATCACATGTAATCAAAAATATGTGACATGATATGGCCATCATCATCTTGTGCTTTTGATCTCCATCTCCAAAGCATCATCATGATATCCATCATCATCGGCTCAACACCTTGATCTCCATCGTTGCTTCATAGTTGTCTCGCCAACTATTGCTTCTACAACCATCGCTAATGCATAGTGATAAAGTAAAGCAATTACATGGCATTTGCATTTCATACAATAAAGAGACAACAATAAGGCTCATGTCGGTTGCCGACAACTTTTACAAAACATGATCATCTCATACAATAACGTATGTCACATCATGTCTTGACCATATCACATCACAACATGCCCTGCAAAAACAAGTTAGACGTCCTCTACTTTGTTGTTGCAAGTTTTACGTGGCTGCTATGGGCTTCTAGCAAGAACAGTTCTTACCTACGGGACAAAAACCACAACGGTGATTTATAAAGTTTGTTGATTTAAGCTTCAACAAGGACCGACCGCAATCAAATTCAATTCAAATAAAGTAGGAGAAACAGACACCTGCCACCCACCTTTATGCAAAACTAGTTGCATGTATGTCGGTGGAACCGATCTCATGAACG
This sequence comes from Triticum aestivum, assembly GCF_018294505.1. Lineage (NCBI taxonomy): Eukaryota > Viridiplantae > Streptophyta > Magnoliopsida > Poales > Poaceae > Triticum > Triticum aestivum. The sequence goes on from NC_057798.1 coordinate 63,854,158, forward strand.
TGGTCATGTAAGGTTGGTCCGGGCCGTTTCATCCAACAATACCGCCGAATCAGAATAAGCCATTGGTGGTAAGCAGTATGACAATCACCGCCCACAACTCTTTGTGTTCTACTCGTGCATATCATCTATGCATAGACATGGCTTTGATACCACTATTGGGAAACGTAGCATGCAATTTCAAAAATTTCCTACACCCACACAAGATCTATCTAGGAGATGCATAGCAACGAGAGGGGAGAGTGTGTCTACGTACCCTCGTAGACCGTAAGCGGAAGCGTTTCACAATGCAGTTGATGTAGTCGAACTTTCTTCGTGCTCCAACCGATCTAGTACCGAACGCACAACACCTCCACGTTCTGCACACGTTCAGCTCAGTGACCTCCTCGCCTTCTTGATCCAGCAAGATGGGCGAAGTAGTAGATGAGTTCTGGCAGCACGACCGCCTGGTGATGGTGATGGTCATGTGATCTCCCCAGGGCTTCGCCTAAGTACTACGAAGATATGATAGAGGGAGTAAACGGTGGACGGGGTGCCGCACACGGCTAAGACAATGTTGTGTCCTTGTGCGGTGCCCCCTCTCCACATATATATAGGTGGGAGGGGAGGAGGCAGACCCTAGAGCACCCCAAGAGACATGGAGGCAGCCCTAGGGCTGCTGCCTTGCCCTGCGCCCCCTTTCCTTATATGAAGAAGGGGGAAGGAAAGAGAGGGGGGAGAGGGAAGGAAGGGTGAGTCCTACTCCATACTTTTCTTTCCTTCCCCTCTTTCATTCTCCTCCTCATAGGCCGGCCACTATAGGGAGGCGCACCAACCCCTTTTGGGATGGTGTGTTCCCTCTCTTGGCCCATAAAGCTCATATCTTTGCCGGGGGTGCCCGAAACTCCTTTCTGGTGACCCGATAAGTACCTGGTACCCTCCGGAACACTTCCGGTGTCTGAATACCACCATCCTATATATCAATCTTTACCTCTCAACCACTTCAAGACTCCTCGCCATGTCCATGATCTCATCCGGGACTCCGACCAACATTTGGTGACCAAATCACATAACTCATATAATACTATATCGTCATCGAACGTTAAGCATGCGGACCCTACGGGCTCGAGGATTATGTAGACATGACTGGGACACCTCTCTGGTCAATAACCAATAGCGGAACCTAGATGCTCATATTGGAACCTACATATTCTACGAAAATCTTTATCGGTTGAACCGTTATGAGAACATACATAATTCCCTTTGTCCATCTGTACATTACTTGCCCGAGATACAATCGTCGGTATCTTCATACCTAGTTCAATCTCATTACTGACAAGTCTCTTTACTCGTTCCGTAATACATCACCTCGTGACTAACTCCTTAGTCGTTTGCTTGCAAGCTTGTGATGTGTATTATCAAGAGGGCCCAGAGATACCTCTCCGATACTCGGAGTGACAAATCCTAATCTCGATCTATGCCAACTCAACAAACACCTTCGGAGATACCTGTAGAGCATCTCTATAATCACCCAGTTATGTTATGACGTTTAATAGCACACAAGGCATTCCTCCGGTATCCGGGAGTTGCATAATCACATAGTCGAAGGAATATGTATTTGACATGAAGAAAGCAATAGATATAAAACTGAACGATCATTATGCTAAGTTAACGGATTGGTCTTGTCCATCACATCATTCTCCTAATGATGTGATCCCGTTCATCAAATGACAACACATGTATATGGTTAGGAAACTTAACCATCTTTAATTAACGAGCTAGTCTAGTAGAGGCTCACTAGGGACACGGTGTTTTGTCTATGTATCCACACATGTATCAAGTTTCCGGTTAATACAATTCTAGCATGAATAATAAACATTTATCATGAAATAAGGAAATATAAAATAACAACTTTATTATTGCCTCTAGGTCATATTTCCTTCATGGGTTCCATGAAGCCTTAAAAAAGAAAATGAAAATTTTAAAGTTACAAAAAGTTAAGAAAGTTACTAGTACATACTTTAGCTGTAGCTCTCACGGAAGCAAACCCGTGCCTCTTATAAGAAGTAAGGATGTATCCTACATGTGTACTCCCTCTGTTTCAAGGAAAAAAGCTTCCCCCCATCCGACAGATTACAGTCTGTGCATCAACCGCTTGGGCGGCTTGACACGTGTCCCCTTGAGCCACACATCCTTGACGCTGAACCTTATCCCCTCATGCCTTCATCTCCAGGAATTTTCTCTCAACAACAAGCACCACCAACCTTGCTTCCGCACTCTCTCGCGCTTCCGGAGGACGCCACCGCCAACCCCTTTCTCCTTTCCTCCTCTCTCCTTAAAACTCTCTCTCTCTCT